>NC_029787.2:133068116-133070408 GCF_000816755.2 Arachis ipaensis | reverse complement strand
AAAAATTGTAGGTAAGTGAGGCCATATTATTAGTACAAGAACTTATCAAAAAAAAATGAGGAGTGTTAGAGACCAGCAGAATTTGTAATGTTTAGCTATTAATTAGCTATCATCAATATTTTTAATAGTGTGAGATGATATCTAATAGTATAAAATTAATCATTTTTTAATGATTAAGTGCTGATTAAATTTCTTTCAACAAAAATACTGATCTTCTAGACTTTTTCCAAAAAAAAATATTACAAGAAACTAAAGGTCAACAAGACAAGAGTTGGTGCGTATAATGTATGCTTTTGAGCTTGAACTTGACCTACATGCAGTTGCAACAAACATATACAAACACATACACAGTTCCTCCATGTTCACCACTTCACTAATTGGAGATCCAGACTGACTGATAAGATACCTTACTATATATGCTTACTACAATTATTCACATGAACAATAATATCAACATCCACCTCATCAGTCGGCAAAATTATAAGCAAGTAAGCAACACACATATATATAGTTAATTAAATACGCATCAACACAATATTTCCTCACAATGATAACTGCTTCATCATCAACACATTTATTTAATTAACTAATAATATTGACAGAGTGATGTTTACAGCAACTCTAATTTGATCAATTTTGAGTCACTTTTGATTTTTATAGTAATGGAAGTGATTTAAAATTAAGAATATTTTTATGTTAGATTTAATTTTAATTTTATTTTAGATACTATAAAATACATAAATATCTAAAAGACTATATATCATAAACAGTTATTTAAAATTAAAAATAAAATTTATTTTTCTAAGACTTAATTTTAATTTAATTAGAATTTTATATTATTTTTAATTATTTTATTAACATAATTATATAAGTAACAAAATTTTTTTGGTTATTTATCAATATGATATCAGTTTTATTTTATCAATTAATTCTAATGTAAATTTTAATTCTAAATCAATTCATTTATTTAAAGTATCAAAAGCGACATTCTAAAAACACTCCGTTGGAAATGTTCAAAATGTTTGCATTAAATACTATTTTTTAAATGATTTTGGTACCAATAAGAAAATATTACGAGAATAGATTCTTTCAATTTTTTTTCTCAATTATTGGTAAAGTATGATTGCTCACCTTGCCTTCTTTAAGTGGGGTCCAAAGAAAATATGTGAGAGAAGATATTGAAGAGTGAGAGATCACACTTTATGAAAAAATTGATAGAATCTATTTTCTGAAATAGGGTATTATTTTAAAGAAAGATCAATAAAATACATTAAACTCTGTTAAATGAACATTGTAACGTTGTAATAAAAATTCAATTAAAACATACTCAAATAAATTAGATGTACTCAGTTATACGTATTTTATTATTCTATTCTTTTTATTATCTTCTTATCAATTTAGTAAAAAAATTGATTCAAATCAATTTAATAGTAAGTTTTTTCTCAATTATTTACAAATTTTTAATTTTTTTAATCCAAATATACAAAATTTTTTATCTTCACATTCACAGAATTATTAATTTTGTAATTTTATATTTTTTATTTTAATTAAATTTTTACAATTTAATTAAATTTATTTATGATATATAATCGCATAAATATTTATGTGATACTTTATATGACATAAAATAAAATGAAATGAAAATAAAATCATACATAGAAAATAGATGGAAATAGTCAATGAATTATATCTCAAATGGTATAATTTCTTATACTCATTTAAGAGGTTGCCGTTCGAATCTCCCTAACTTTAATAAAAAAGAAAAAAGAAAAAAGTGGTATCTCTCATAACTTTTTAATAGATTTTATATTTTGTTTAACCACAGTAAATATTGAATAAATCTTTAGCAAGTGTCCTATAAAAAATGATATATATATATATATCAAATTAAAGTTAGCCTAGTTAGTTAAGACATCTTTAAAGGCAGTCTAAAAAAAATATGATTCAAGAGAATAATATCAGTTTAATTTAAAATAGAATCCTCAAATATATATTAATCGACTTGCAATATTAGATCAAAGACTCTTCAAGAATTATGATTCTAACTAAATGCACAATATACAATAATTAACTAACTCATCAATTACCTTGCACCTTGACATGCCTTGGTATTTAAAAATTATTATCCTTCCACTGAGTTAGTTACATCTTCAATACACATGTTACCAATAATAATACAATGCTAAGGAATCAAGAGGGTATCAACTAAGCCAATGAGTAATAACTCAAATGACATAATTTCTCCATACTCAATTAAGAGGTTGCGGGTTCGAGTCTCATATCTTTGGTAAA
>NC_029787.2:133067553-133067804 GCF_000816755.2 Arachis ipaensis | reverse complement strand
AATATTTTTTATGTTTTATAAATTATAATTTTATATATTATTTTATTTAAAATTTTGATAGTACAGAGATCACTCTCCATCCCCAAACTCTCAATGATAAGTATAACATTATACTCGTAAAAAGTGATATTCTAAAAATATTTTATTAGGATGTTAAAAAATTTATATTGAATATCATTTTTGAAATTACACTGATATCAACAAAAAGATACCGTATTATTTTAAAAAAAATTAATAAAATATTATCACCT
>NC_029787.2:133065737-133067514 GCF_000816755.2 Arachis ipaensis | reverse complement strand
TATCCATTAAATAAATATTGTAATGTTTGTAACAAAAATTCAATTAAAATATATTCAAATAAATTATATATACTTAGTTGTATTTCGACATTTTATTACTCTATTATTTTTATTTTTTTAATCAATTTGATAAAAAAAAAGAGATCCAAATCAATTTAATAGTAAGTTCTTTCTTCAATTATGTATAAAATTTTAATTTTTTTAATCCAAATATACAAAATTTTTAACCTTTACATCCACAAAATTATTAATTTGTAATTATATATTTTTTATTTTAATTAAATTTTCATAATTTCATTAAAATCATTTAAATTAATTTAAATATAAATTCAAATGAGATTAAACATTAGAATGACAAATTTTACATTGAGTTTCGAATCAAGTTGTATGATATACAATTCTATAAATATTTATGTGATACTTTATAAGACCTCAAATAAAATGAAATTAAAACCATAAATTAAAAATGAATGAAAATAGAGTTGAATAGTAACATCAAATATAGGTTATTGTTGATTGATCTTTTTCTTATTTCTTTTAATATTGGCTAATTTTTAATAGATTCTATATTTTGTTTAACCACTGTAAATATTGAATGAATTTTTAGCCGGCTATCTTATAAAAAAAAATGAATACAATTATGCAGCAAACATTTATCACATAAGTAGGAGTGCACGCTTATCCTATAAAAAACGAATAAAGCTAACTAGCTAAGATATCTTTAGAGGTAAAACTTAGAGGAGGATGTGATTCAAGAGAATAATATTAGTTCAATTCAAAAAAAAAAAAGAAATTTATGAAAAAAATATTGTAATTGATTATTAATTTAGAATATAAAAATATAACTACAACTAGATAGAGTCCTCAAATATATACACTAATCAGACTTATGTATTAGATCAATATTTAATATTCTCCAAGATTTATAATTCTAATTAACTGCACAATATATAATTAACTAACTGAATTTGATCTTCTCTCTTAGTCTCACTCAAACTGAAGTATAAACTTTGAAATATTCTCAGTTTTGCGGTTATATTTTTTAAACAAATACAGCGACAAAAATTGTGTCACTAAACATACCATTTGACATTGATAGGGTGTATAAATAAAATTAAATTGTTTTTGGTTTTTTTTTTTTTTTACTAAAAATAGGAAACTCGAACCCACAACTTCTTAATTGAGTATGGAGAGATTATACCATTTGAGCTCTTACTCATTGACAATTTTTAGTTCATTAAATCTTTAGAAAAAATGAATATTCAATTTTAAATATTTATATTTAATTGTTATAGTAAATAATAGAGGAAGTAATTTAAAAATATTCCTTGATTATCTCTCAAACTTGATGAAATCTTGAGCAGCAAACGAACAATTTTATTCTTGAACGAGATGTTCATAAAGACAACAATCCAAGTTATGAATGCTAGTTCAGACGCCAATTCTTATTTCTCAAATTCTGTCATGATTTTCTTGAGGTTAATTAGTAAAACGTGGTCACTTGTATAATTTATTAAATTTGCATTAAATAAATATTATTGTAATCTTGTTATTATAAAGTGGCAACAAAAAATTCAATTAAAATATACTCAAACAAATTAGAAACAATATTACACATCAAAATTTTTTTTATGAACAAAATTAAACAATAAAATTTAGAACAATGCTAGACATAACTGATTTTTATTATATTAGAAAAATTTAGTTAGCAAAGAAACTTTTATAAATTAGATGTACTCAATTGTATTCCGACTTTTTACTATTCTATTTTTTTTAT
>NC_029787.2:133064178-133065596 GCF_000816755.2 Arachis ipaensis | reverse complement strand
AAAATAATTTAATTAAAATCATTTAAAATAATTTAAATATAAATTGAAATGAGATTAAGCATTAGAATGATAAATTTCATATTGAGTTTCGAATCAAGTTTTATGATATTAAGTTCTACAAATATTTATGTGATACTTTATAAGACTTAAAATAAAATGAAATTAAAACTATGTATTGAAAATGATGAATGAAAATAGAATTGTATAATAACGTTAAATATAGATTATTGTTGATTGATTTTTTTTATTTCTTTAAATATTGATTAATTTTTAATAGATTCTATATTTTGTTTAACCACTGTAAATATTGAATGAATTCTTAGCAAGGTATTTTATAAAAATCGAATAAAATTATGCAGCAGACATTTATCACATTAGTAGGAGTGCACGCTTATCCCATAAAAACGAATAAAATTAGCTTAGCTAGCTAGGGTATCTTTAAAGGTGAAATTTAAAGGAGGATGTGATTCAAGAGAATAATATAAGTTCAACTCAAAATAGAAAAAAAAAATTATAAAAAAATAAATATTGTATTTGATTATAAATTCAGAATATAAAAATATAATTACAACTAAATAGAGTCCTCAAATATATACCCTAATCAAATTTGCGTATCAGAACAATATTCAATATTCTCAAAGATTTATAATTCTAATTAACTGCACAATATATAATTAATTAAATGAATTTGATCTTGTCTCTTAATAGTCTCACTCAAACTGAAGTATGAACTTTAAAATATCTTTAATTTTAGCGGTTGTATTTTTTAAACAAATACTGTGACAAAAATTATGTCAATGAATATATCATTTGATCTTGATAGAGTGCATAAATAATATAGAATAATTTTTGGTTCACTACGTCTTTAGAAAAAAAAAAAATGAATATCCAATTCTAAATATTTACACTTTAATTGTCATGGTAAATAATAGAGGAAGTAATTTAAAAATATCCGTTTATTATCTCCCAAACTTGATGAAATCTTGAGCAATGAACAATCTTATTCTTGAATAAGGTACTCATGGAGACAACATCCAAGCTATGAATACCAAATCAAGCGTTAAGTCTTATTTCTCAAATTCTGTTATGATTTTCTTGAGGTATCGTGGAGTCTTGATAATTTATTTTGAGAAAAAATGAGTAAAATGTTATTCCTTGTGTAATTTATTAAATTCTCATTAAATGAATATTATTGTAACTTTGTTATTGTAAAATTGTAACAAAAAATTCAATTAAAATATACTCAAATAAATGAAGAATAATGTTACATATTAAAAAAAAATTTATGAACAAAATTAAACAATAAAATTTAAAACAATATTAGTCATAACTGATTTTTGTTATATTAGACCAATTGAATTAGCAAAAAGACTTTCATGAATTAGATGTACTCAATTGTATTCCGACTTTTTACTACT
>NC_029787.2:133058517-133063856 GCF_000816755.2 Arachis ipaensis | reverse complement strand
CACGCTTATTTTATTTATATATATATATAGGTTTAATTATTCTATTGATTCTTATAGTTTCGTGAAATTTTTAATTAGATTTTTATATTTTTTTTTTAATTGGATCCCTACACCAATTTTTTTTAATTAGGTCCCTATTGACAGTAATTGGCTTAATTTAATAGGGATCCAATTAAAAAAAATGAGTGCAGTAACTCAAATAAAAGGAAAAAAGAGTGTAGGAACCCAATTAAAAAAAAATTTGATGCAAGAACTCAATTGAAAGGAAAAAAAGTAGAGAGACTTAATTAAAAATTTTGTGAAATTATAGGAACCAACAGAATAATTAAATCGTATATATATATATAACAAATTAAAGTTACCTTAACTAACTAGGGCATGTTTAAAGATGAAATCTAAAGAAAAATACTATTCAAGAGAATAATAACAGTTCAACTCAAAATAAAAAAAATAATCTGTGAAAAAAAAGAAAGGATTATATTTGATTATAAATCTATGATTTTAAAGTGTGACTACAATTAAATAGAGTCTTCAAATATATACACTAAATAAACTTGTATATAAGATTAAAACTCTCCAAAAATTATGATTTTAACTAACTGCACAATATATAATTAACTAAATTTTGTCTTTTCTCTTAATACTCTCTGTTAAATTAAAGTATGGACTTTGAAATATTCTCAATTTTTGCGCTTGTATTTTCCAAATAAATACTGTAAAAAAAATTTTGTCAATAAATCTACCATTTGATTTTGAGAGAGTATATAAATAATATGAAGTGATTTCTGGTTTATTAAGTCTCTAAAAAAAATGAGAATCTAACTCTAAATATTTCTACATACTATGAAGCATGGGATACACACTTTGATTGTCATATGTAGTAAATAGTAGAGAAAGTAACCTAAAAATAATTGACTATTCTCCAAACTTGACGAAATCTTGTTCAGCAAACAATTTTATTCTTAAATGAGATGGTTATGGAGACAATAATCAAAGTTGTGAGTGCCAAATCAAAATTCTGTAATGATTTTCTTTGCTTCATATGAGGTAAATTGCTGTGAAATTTTGATAGTATCGAGACAATTTTCTATTTTCAAATTTTAAAAGATAAGTATGATATTATACCTATTAAAAATGATATTCTAAAAATATTTAATTGAGAATGTTAAAATATTTGCATTGGATAACATTTTTAAAATGATACTGATATCAGTAAAAAATATTCGTATCATTATGAAAATTAGTGAAATATTATCACTTGGTATCCATTAAATAAACATTGTAATATTATTATTGCAATGTTTGTAACAAAAATCTAATTAAAATAGACTCAAATAAATTAAATGTATTTAATTGTATTCTGACATTTTATTATTGTATTTTTTATTTTCTTTTTTATCAATTTGGTAAAAAAAAAGATTCAAATAAATTTAATAGTAAGTTCTTTTTTTAATCAATTATTTATAAAATTTTAATTTTTTTTTAATCCAAATACACAAAATTTTTAACCTTTACATCCACAAAATTATTAATTTTATAATTATATAATTTTTTATTTTAGTTAAATTTTCATAATTTAATTAAAATCATTTAAAATAATTAAAAATAATTTAAGTATAAATTAAAATGAAATTAAGTTTTAAAATGATAAATTTCACATTGAATTTCGAATTAAGTTTTATGATATATAGTCCCACAAATATTTATATGATACTTTATAGGACCTATAATAAAATTAAATTAAAATCATGCATTAAAAATGGATGAAAATAGAATTGTGTCGTAACATCAAATATACATTATTGTTAATTGATCTTTTTCTTATTTATTTTAATATTAGTTAAATTTTTAATAGATTCTATATTTTGTTTAACCACGGTAAATATTGAATGAATTCTTAGCAAGATCCTATAGAAAAAGAATAAAATTATACATCAGATATTTATAACGTTCGTAGTAGTGCAAGCTTATTTTATATATATATTACATAAAGATTAAAGTTAACTTAGTTATCTAGGACATCTTTAAAAGTAAAATTCAAAAGAAGATGTGATTCAAAAAAATAATATCAGTTAAATAAAAAAAAAGTAACTTGTGAAAAAAAAAAACATTGTATTTGTTTATAAGAGAATATAAAAATATAATTACAATTAAATAGAGTCCTCAAATATTTACACTACTTAGACTTGCGTATCAGATCAATATTTAATATTCTCCAACAATTATAATCTCAGTTAACTGCACAATATATAATTAACTAACTGAATTTTATCTTCTCTTTTAATAGTCTCACTTAAATTGAAGCATGGACTTTGAAATATCCTCAGTTTTGCACTTATATTTTTTAAACAAATACTGTGACAAAAGTTTTTTGAATGAATCTACCATATAATTTTGAGAGGGTGCATAAATAATATAGAGTGATTTTTGATTCACTAAGTCTTTAAAAATAATAATATCCAATTCTAAATATTTCTCAATTTCTCTCATGATTTTTTTGAGGTGAATTATTGTGGAGTTTTGATAATATTGAGATGACTCTTTATCTCCAAATTCTAAATGATAAGCATGGTATTATGTTTGTCAAAAATAATACTCTAAAACATTTTATGAGAGATGTTCAAAAACTTGCATTGACTACCATATCTAAAATGATACTGGTATCAATAAATTTCCATATCATTTTGAGAAAAAATTTAGTGAAATATTGTCACTCCTATAATTCTTTAAATTTTCATTAAATGAACATTATTATAACTTTGTTATTATAATGTTGTTATTGTAAAGTCGCAACAAAAATTCAATTAAAATATACTCAAATAAATTAAAAATAATGCTATACATTCAAATTTTGTTATGAATTAAGTTAAGCAATAAAATTTAGAATAATACTAGTTATAACTAATTTTTGTTATGTTAGACCAACTTGATTAATAAAAAAATTTAGATGTATAACATTATTTATAAATTAGATGCACTCCGTTGTATTCTGACTCTTTATTACTCTATTTTTTTTATCTTCTTATTAATTTGGTAGAAAAACGAATTCAAATCAATTTATTTGTAATTTTTTTAATTATTTATAAAATTCTAATTTTTGTTCCAAGTCATATGTAGTAAATAGTAGAGAAAGTAACCTAAAAATAATTGACTATTCTCCAAACTTGACGAAATCTTGTTCAGCAAACAATTTTATTCTTAAATGAGATGGTTATGGAGACAATAATCAAAGTTGTGAGTGCCAAATCAAAATTCTGTAATGATTTTCTTTGCTTCATATGAGGTAAATTGCTGTGAAATTTTGATAGTATCGAGACAATTTTCTATTTTCAAATTTTAAAAGATAAGTATGATATTATACCTATTAAAAATGATATTCTAAAAATATTTAATTGAGAATGTTAAAATATTTGCATTGGATAACATTTTTAAAATGATACTGATATCAGTAAAAAATATTCGTATCATTATGAAAATTAGTGAAATATTATCACTTGGTATCCATTAAATAAACATTGTAATATTATTATTGCAATGTTTGTAACAAAAATCTAATTAAAATAGACTCAAATAAATTAAATGTATTTAATTGTATTCTGACATTTTATTATTGTATTTTTTATTTTCTTTTTTATCAATTTGGTAAAAAAAAAGATTCAAATAAATTTAATAGTAAGTTCTTTTTTTAATCAATTATTTATAAAATTTTAATTTTTTTTTTAATCCAAATACACAAAATTTTTAACCTTTACATCCACAAAATTATTAATTTTATAATTATATAATTTTTTTTTTTAGTTAAATTTTCATAATTTAATTAAAATCATTTAAAATAATTAAAAATAATTTAAGTATAAATTAAAATGAAATTAAGTTTTAAAATGATAAATTTCACATTGAATTTCGAATTAAGTTTTATGATATATAGTCCCACAAATATTTATATGATACTTTATAGGACCTATAATAAAATTAAATTAAAATCATGCATTAAAAATGGATGAAAATAGAATTGTGTCGTAACATCAAATATACATTATTGTTAATTGATCTTTTTCTTATTTATTTTAATATTAGTTAAATTTTTAATAGATTCTATATTTTGTTTAACCACGGTAAATATTGAATGAATTCTTAGCAAGATCCTATAGAAAAAGAATAAAATTATACATCAGATATTTATAACGTTCGTAGTAGTGCAAGCTTATTTTATATATATATTACATAAAGATTAAAGTTAACTTAGTTATCTAGGACATCTTTAAAAGTAAAATTCAAAAGAAGATGTGATTCAAAAAAATAATATCAGTTAAATAAAAAAAAAGTAACTTGTGAAAAAAAAAAACATTGTATTTGTTTATAAGAGAATATAAAAATATAATTACAATTAAATAGAGTCCTCAAATATTTACACTACTTAGACTTGCGTATCAGATCAATATTTAATATTCTCCAACAATTATAATCTCAGTTAACTGCACAATATATAATTAACTAACTGAATTTTATCTTCTCTTTTAATAGTCTCACTTAAATTGAAGCATGGACTTTGAAATATCCTCAGTTTTGCACTTATATTTTTTAAACAAATACTGTGACAAAAGTTTTTTGAATGAATCTACCATATAATTTTGAGAGGGTGCATAAATAATATAGAGTGATTTTTGATTCACTAAGTCTTTAAAAATAATAATATCCAATTCTAAATATTTCTCAATTTCTCTCATGATTTTTTTGAGGTGAATTATTGTGGAGTTTTGATAATATTGAGATGACTCTTTATCTCCAAATTCTAAATGATAAGCATGGTATTATGTTTGTCAAAAATAATACTCTAAAACATTTTATGAGAGATGTTCAAAAACTTGCATTGACTACCATATCTAAAATGATACTGGTATCAATAAATTTCCATATCATTTTGAGAAAAAATTTAGTGAAATATTGTCACTCCTATAATTCTTTAAATTTTCATTAAATGAACATTATTATAACTTTGTTATTATAATGTTGTTATTGTAAAGTCGCAACAAAAATTCAATTAAAATATACTCAAATAAATTAAAAATAATGCTATACATTCAAATTTTGTTATGAATTAAGTTAAGCAATAAAATTTAGAATAATACTAGTTATAACTAATTTTTGTTATGTTAGACCAACTTGATTAATAAAAAAATTTAGATGTATAACATTATTTATAAATTAGATGCACTCCGTTGTATTCTGACTCTTTATTACTCTATTTTTTTTATCTTCTTATTAATTTGGTAGAAAAACGAATTCAAATCAATTTATTTGTAATTTTTTTAATTATTTATAAAATTCTAATTTTTGTT
>NC_029787.2:133053014-133058409 GCF_000816755.2 Arachis ipaensis | reverse complement strand
AATCTAAATACACAAAATTTTCAATCTTCACATCCACAAAATTATTAATTTTGTAATTCTATATTTTTATTTTTAGTTAAATTTTTACAATTTAATTAAAATTATTTAAAACAATTAAAAATAATTTAAGTATAAATTAAAATGAGATTAAGTATTAGAGTAACAAATTTTACATTGACTTTCAAATCAAGTTTTATGATATATAGTCTCACAAATATTTATGTAATACTTTACAGAATCTAAAATAAAATAAAATTAAAACCATGCATTGAAAATTGATGGAAATGAAGTCGTGTCCAATATCAAATATAGGTTATTGTCGATTGATCTTTTTTTTTCTTTTAATATTGGTTAATTTTTAATAAATTCTATATTTTTTTTTAATCACGATAAATATTGAATGAATTCTTAGCATCTATAAAAAATGAATAAAATTATACATCAGATATTATTTATCAAATTAAATCCGTAGGAGTATACGCTTATTATATATATATAACAAATTAAAGTTAGCTTAATTAATTAGGACATTTTTAACGACAAAAATTTAAAGAAGAATGTAATTTCAAGAAAATAATATCAGTTCAACTCAAATAAAATAGAAAAAAAAAGTAATTTGTGGAAAACAAAATATTGTATTTGATTATAAATTCATAATACAAAAATGTAACTACAACTAGATAGAGTCCTCAAATATATACACTAATTAAACTTGCATATAAGATCAACTCTCCCCAAAAATTATGATTTTAACTAATTGCACAATATACAATTAATTAAATTTTGTTTTTTCTCTTAATACTTTCTCTCAAATTAAAGTATGGACTTTGAAATATCCTCAATTTTTGTGCTTGTATTTTTCAAATAAATGTTGCGACAAAAATTTTGTCAATAAATCTACCATTTGATTTTGAGAGGGTATATAAATAATATAGACTGATTTTTGGTTCATTAAATCTCTCAAAAAAAATAATATCTAACTCTAAATATTTGAGTATGCTCTAAACAAAGAAAAAAAAAAAAAAGAAGATACTACATCCAACTCAAAACCTTAAGATAGTAAGTTACTGAGTCTCTCATTTTATAAACTCCTCACTCTTCCTTGTTTTGTTTGATGTGGGACTAACTTCAACACTCCTCACACTTGCAACATTAACAATCTCCCCCTCAAGTGTGAGCCTCCACATCAAGCATCAACTCCCCCTTTTTCTAGCTCCTCTACCACGAGTATTCGTCCATCACACTGCCACAAAACACCATGGGACACGCCGCCCGGACCACCTTTACCGGGAAGACTTTTGATGCTTCACCTTGAATACCCTTTAAAACCACCAAACCGATTAACCATCTGCTCTGATACCAGTATGAAAGAGCCTAGCAGTGGAAACGACACAAATGTCCAACATAAGAACAATATGAAAGTACTCATAACAAAATATGGCAGCAACTATAACAAGCAAATATAGCAAGTAAAGCAATAACAAGAACACACCGAGATTTTAACGTGGAAAATCCCTCAATGTGAGAGGTAAAAACCACGGATCGTCCAAACCAATGAAATAGCTCTACTATAATCAAATAAGGTACAAGAGAATCTCAAACAAAGCACAAAAACGTGCATATAGCCAGCCAAATCATCAAAGTACCAAAACTTACAAATGAGAAGCAAGAAGATGAAAAATACCCAAAAAAATAGAGCTGCTGTCGCAGCCAATTTCTCTTTATGTAGACCTCCCATTAAAATCTTCACCATTTCGAATGAAGAGCAAGATGTTAAGAATCTACAATCCAAATTTCACGTCGATCCAACAGCAAAAGAATGAGATACTTCTGTTAAAAGATTGCTGCTCTATGTAAAAACAGAAAACCTAATTTCTCTCTTGCGAAGCCAATTTCTCCCACTGAAAACCTCCAATCAACATCTCCACCAACAAGAATGAAGAACAAAATGAGAAAAAATACGCAATTCAAATTTCAAGTCGATCTAACGGTGAACAAATGAGAAATTATAATTTGAAATTTACTGCTTTGCATAAAAACGAAAATTTTGTTTTCCCTCTTCTCTCTCACTTTGGTGGCTACATTCTCTCACTCTCAAAAGACCCCAAAATTTTATTACGGTTGTGGCACAATAGGTGCAAAGAGACACCCTCAAAATTTTGGGCTTGGGCCTCACAAAGGAGAGAAAAAAACCCAACAAATAATCTCCCACTTCTCGACTAGGTGTAGGCCCTCGCCATTCCGGCGGTCAAACATGTTTCAAGCTTTTCTCTTGACAGTGCCTTTGTCATCATATCAGCACCATTGTCATCAGTATGAACTTTCTCAAGTTTCAACAACTTGGAATCTAACACATCCCGTATCCAGTGATACCTAACATCAATATGTTTAGATCTTGCATGAAAAGTAGAATTTTTGGCAAGATGAATAGCACTTTGACTATCACACAACAACACATAACAGTTTTGCTTGAAACCAAGTGCTACAAGAAACTTCTTCATCCACAACAACTCTTTACATGTTTCAGTTGCTGCAATAAACTCTGCCTCTATGGTAGAAAGTGCAACACACTTTTCTAGCCTTGACTGCCATGAAATAACTTTCCCTGCAAACTTGACCAAATAACTTGAAGTAGACTTTTGAGAATCAATATCTCCTGTCATGTCTGCATGAGTAAAGCCAACTAGCAAATGTTTCTCACCACCAAAACTCAAACTCAAGTTAGTTGTACCTTTGAGATATCTCATAATCCATTTAACAACATTCCAATGTTCTTTACCTGAATTAGAGAGAAAACTACTCACAGTACCAACCGTATGAGCAAGGTCTGGTCTAGTACACACCATAGCATACATCAAGCTTCCAACAGCTGAGGCATAAGGAATTTCATCCATTGCTTGTTTCTCCTCATCAGTGGTTGGACACTGCTTGGTGCTCAACTTAAAATGAGGAGCAAAAGAACTAGCAACACATTTGACATCATTAATGCCAAACCTTTGAAACACCTTCTTCAACTCACTAATCCTCAAAGCATTCTTGCCCACAATCAAAATATCATCCACATCTTATAATCAACACCTTTTCCCCCCATCTTCAACAGTCTCGATCTATCCTCATAATCAACACCTTTTCCCCCCATCTTCGACAGCCTCTTGTACCATGCTTATTATTTTGGTAGTAAGTTAATTGGTCTCTCATCTTATAAACTCCTCACTCTTCCTTATTTTGTTTGATGTAGGACTAACTTCAATACTCTTCACACTTGCAAAAAGTGTCAAAGTCTTGAATTTCTCAAATTGGGTGATGGTTTTTTTGCTTCATCTGAGATAAATTATTGTAAAATTTTGGTAGTATTAAAATGACTCTCAATTCCCAAATTCTTAATGGTAAACATAGCATCATATCTTTACGTTGAATAGTTACTTTCATTTTGTTTGTCGGTTGTGAAATCAGATAGAGTGATCTTCATGATTAAGTTGAACAAGGTAATGCAAGATTAGAGGTTTTGATGTCATAAAAAAGATTATGATTTAAGAGAATAATATTAGTTTACCTCAAAGAATAATATTATAACTAAGATAAGATGATTGAAAGTAAAACTGAAAAAAATTACTTGTGAAAGAAGTGTTGCATTTGATTATAAATTCAGAATAAATTTTCCTATCCTGTTTTCTAAATATAATATATCAAGGGAAAACATAAACGCCTCTTATGCATGCTCTACGCTTCTGATTTTTCTGGTAGCTCTTGACTCTTGAGGGAACAGTTATTAGATTCATTAGATTGTGAAATCAAAGTCCAAACAAATGAGAAATGTAAAAAAATTAACATTTTTTTATTAATATTAATTAATAATTTTAAATTAATAAGAGATCAAGATTCATATGTACATGCTGCACTACTTAGATCATAGTCATACATTGAACATTCCTTTCTTAATGAGCCACTTCGAGTTTTCTTTTTTTCATTTTCAATAATTAAGCTATATATATATATATATTATTTCTGGACATTACATAATTTCGAGTGGAGAAATCATCAGTGGCTCTTGGACTGAATGGGGACACAGGAATTTTGACTACTATTAAAGATAAAAGAGAAAAAAAAGTTATTCCCTTATTAAGTAGCGCATAGGTTAGGGACTTATTAGGGTGTTCATCTATAGTTATATACCAACATCCAACAAAAGTGGTTGATGTTTCATAAATATTTAATTAGAAACTAGATTTATTTAGATACACCACAATTAAACGATTATTATTTACATGAAAAGATATCTTCGAATAAAAATAAAAATAATAAAATTATTAGATAATTTAATCCAATTATTATCATTTGTTGTATCAAATTTAAGTATTTTTACTTCCAGAATCAGCAGTAGTTATGTTTCATTATTATTCCGAAAGAGTCATGTTATCAAATGTGTTAACTTCTTGAAATTAAAGTTCACATGCATGTTTGAGAGTTTTACCGCTACTAGAAAACGGCAATCAATTCAACTAGACTACAAAAGCAAAATGAATTTAAAAATACACCCCTATTTTAATGTCAATCAAAAGGGAGTGGAGGGAAAATAAATAAATAAAAGAAAAGATAAAGAACAATCTGCAACACACAAGTGGGGCAAGATGGGGAAGTTATGGGAGTCCATGAGTAATGACAATGGTAGCTGGGTCAATAAATTGTAAAGAAAAATATCCTCTACTCTCACAAAAAAGGTTAAATTAAATATTGAATAAAAATGGGGCCACTTCTTTCCGTAGGGGAACGGGTAATCCTTTTTAAATTGCAAATGTTATATTCTCAATGATCTATAATTAGAATTTAAAGTTGACTCCTTTAGACTACTATTTATTAACAATGATCTATATATGAACAGAGTTGGGCAGAAAAAGAACTTGGGCAAATACTATTTGTGTATACATACGTAGCCAGTACTAATACCTAATTGATTTTACGTAATAATTAAAGGCACGACTTTAACTTTATGCTAATTTTGTTTATTTAAATAATATAGTAGGGACTAAGAGGGGATTTGTGGTTAAGTGGCTATATGATAGGATGCGAGTGACGACAGAGAAAGTAGGGTAACCCTTGCTTTTATTATTGTCTCTGGTGTTTGCTCTCTTTTAAGTCCTAACAGACACTCACAAAGACAAAGACGACACGGACACCAATAAATACTGCAGCACCTTTTTTAAGTACGCCTACTTAATCAATGTAACTTATAGAATTATTTACAATTATTTATTTCATTTTATTAAATCCAAAAAATTATTATACACAGACAAAAATAAGAGTTGGCCATTGTTTCAAAATTCTGTGCGTATAATTATATGATAAATTTAATTATATATTCATTTAATATATTAAAAAATATAAATTATTGTATTTA
>NC_029787.2:133045467-133052961 GCF_000816755.2 Arachis ipaensis | reverse complement strand
GTTGAAATTTTAACTATAAATTAATTAAAAATATCATAATTTTACATCATAAATTTTTTTTTATTTAAATAAAATAAAGAGAAATCAATATTACTTGATTTTTTTAAACTAATTTTTAAACCATAAATTTTTTATTCCTAATAATATATAAATCGTGTTAAAACTGTGTGTTTTAAATTATATATTAATTGTTATCCTCCTATAATAATTTATGCTTTGAATTATTCTTAAAAAATACATATAAATCATCTAGGTTATTGAGTTTTCAAAATCAATGTAAATCATTCCAAAATATGATAATTTATACGTTTTACACTTAAAAAAATACATTGGGGTAGGATAATTTATATGCAAAAGTTAAATTTTACTAGCTTAAAGTGATTTATTGATTATTAAAAATATATGTTATGAGTTATTAAAAATATATTTACATAAATCACTCTAGGCTAGTGAGAGTTAACTTTTGTATATAAATCATTATATTCCAATGTATTTTAGATGTGAAATATGTAAATCATCACACTTTAGGACGATTTACTTATTTTTAAAACTCAATATCTTAGGACGATTTAGGTATATTTTTTAAAAGTACTTCAAAATATAAATTGTTGTAAAGTGTAATGATTAATATATAGTTTAAAATGTAATAGGTTTATTATGTAATTATATATGATAGAATTGATAATTATATGTAAGCGATGATGATAATTGATAAATTGATAAATTGATAATAGGGGCTTAGGAGTTAGGAGGGTTAGTAGGAAATAGAAACCTCAAATTCGACAAAACAAGTGCCTTCAACTCAGTACATGTTATCTGACTCCTCTGACTTTCCTCCATCATCATCATCATTTCTCTCTCTCTCTCTCTCTCTCTCTCTCTCTCTCTGTGTGTAATCTTATCTCCTTTTAGTTGTTTTTCACTCATCCCTTTATGGACTATGGTGGTGAATGCTAAAAGGAGCATGCTATTGCTACCCTTTCGTCTTCTTGGTTCTTTCTGATTCTCTCTTCCAACTTCAAAGTTGGTACTTGGTAGCATATCACTCAACCAACCTGCACAGGATTTTATTTTTCTTCTTTCGAGTACAGTACTATATGTAAGTAAGTACTTTTTTTTTTTAACCTATATCACCGCCTAAGGATTTGTTTTTGATCATGTCCCTTTATTTTTTTTTTCCCCCTTAATTTTTCCTTTTCTAGTTCTTACATGCATTTGAAGACTTCCATGCTACTTCCTTACTTTGCTTTCCTCTTTCTGTTTTTGTGTTTTTTCCCACTGTTTTCCCCTTTTTTCACACCGCTTTTTCAGTTGCGTGGTTTGGGATCTCATGGAGCTCCAGTCTCAGCTTGCCCAACTAATTTTTGTTGTGCCTGCTTCTTGGCATGTTGAGGATTTTGCGAGTTTTTCTTTTTTATTTGAATTTTGAAACTGTTGTTATGAATTGTATGAGTAATTGTGTATAATCAGTTTCGTAAAGAAAAGGGAAGGGTTATGCCTACTAAAGTGAGTATCAGAAATTAGATCTGTGTTTTAAGTATGAACTGAAAGCTTTCAATTTGGTGTTAGTAACATCCCTTATCTCTTTATATGGTTTAGTGATTTTAGTAACTCGTAATTTCCATTTTCCACTTCTCCTTCTTCTTCTTCTTCTTAATTCTCTTGTCTGACCAACCCAAACCTTGGTTATCTTGGTTGCTATAGTCTCATGGGTGATGTTGGAATAGTTTTGTGTTTCTATGATAATTTGCTGAGAGTTAAAATCTGTCCAATTTCTGGAGATAATTCCCTCTTGATTGTTCAGATAAACAAATCTGATTCAAATAATCATAAATTTTGTCCTGAAAGTTTCCTGCTATGAGGCTTTTTATCTCAGTGTAAAGCTGTAGGTTCCAGCACACTATTCTAACATAATTAGTGATGTGAGAAGGATAAGGATAATTATGTGTTTATTTTTTGATGGAGTGATGATTGGCATTGGTATTCATAAGAAAAGAGTTAACTAGCAACAAGAGTGGCTGACGATTTGTCAGTTTCTTGAGTTGTTGGGTGTTCAGCTAACTGGTGGTGATGGGTAGCTAGAAGAGGGTAAGTGGGTAAGGTAGCAATTCATTGCTACAATTCTTCAAATCTTTTTGTTAAACAAGGCCTCCAATAAGGAACAATCATATTTCTCCGCAAAGCATTTCTCTATTAGCACAATGACTCTGACCAAAAGTTACTTTGACATCTTTCTCTTGAAAAATAATTTAGCCTTACATTTTCTGCTCATATTTCGGTTATTGCTGAGTTTGTATTTTTTTTCCCCCTGCTAAAGAGAGGCGTTGGAATATACAACAGTACAATAGATAAATTAGAGGGAACAAAAAGTTTCTTGAAATGGAACTAATTATCATCTGGTGTGTCAAATACTGTAATGTTAGAACATATGCATGCATTGTGTACATATACATGGACATGTGAGTCAATGCAGTGAAACTAATTATCATCTGTTTTGTATGTACATTATGCTGTTTTGAGTTTTGCAACGACCCAAGTTGGGCATTAAGTCTTACATAGCACACTACTTTATTGTGAAAGTTTTATCAAAAGAGCTTTACATAGTTAAAAGGATGATGATAATGATATGAAAATATGATAAAATAGTCCAACTGAAAGGAGCATAGCTATGTATTTATATTGCAAACTACTAACAATCACATATCTAGTCCTGATTTTTCAATTTTATTACTTCTCAATTTTCTCCTTGCACTGGTTGCTTGTGTGTAAATGATTGGACTGAACGTGGTTTCCTTAACTTATTATTTCATGTTATGTTCCATTTTACAGCCATAAACAGAATTATCTACCTTGAGTAGCAAATAATACAAGTTATCATCATATTTGCAGGTGATAGTATTATGGTAAGACAACCACAGTGATTCGGTGAGGAATTTACTCTGTTTAATTGCTTTCCCCGAAAGAAGTTAGGTGTTAGTATAACCATGATGACTCCAAATTTGAACTTGGAACCTGAAAATTACTCAGAAGGCAGCAGCCAAGTAGCTTCGAGCGTATCGCTCCAAGAAACATCCCCTGAACTCAACAAGGAAAGCACCACTGCTTCCTCCTGTCTTACAAATCTTACAAAGGCCGAAGGTGATCCCGGCTCCGTTACCCTTGACTTGACACTCAACTTCAATGCGAGTGATGGCGAGTTAAAGGGTACTAGTGATGCTAGCAGTGAAGTGGGACCGGAAGCTTTTGCTTCAGGGTCAGCAACTCCCAGGGTGTTCTCTTGTAATTACTGCAGGAGGAAGTTCTTTAGCTCACAGGCTCTTGGGGGTCACCAGAATGCTCACAAAAGGGAGAGGACAATGGCAAAGCGGGCAATGCGAATGGGCATGTTCACCGAGAGGTATACAAGCTTAGCATCTCTGCCTCTTCATGGTTCACCTTTCCGGTCTCTTGGCATTGAAGCTCATTCTGCAATGCACCAAAGACCCACGCCACAATTGAGGGCTCCTGATTTGAGAGCTGGTGCAAAATTTGAGAGGAACCATTTCGGATCACCAATATTCATGGAAGATGAAGATGTTGGACTATTTTGGCCAGGCAGTTTCCGACAGGTCGGGCAGCAAGCCGGTGTTAACATGGTACATGCTCAAACATCCAATACTAATTATTCTCCCATGGCACCTGCTCAACCAAAAGCATCAACATCTCCGGATCTCACCCTGAAGCTTTAGAATTTTTGAGAGATGATACATGCACTGGTGAAACCTCACACAAAGCCTGGCACCACCAAAAATAAGTGGCTGGGGAAGTTCCTCATTCATCATCTTCAATCCTAACCGTAGTTTCTGGGCCGATCATTGTTCTGTTTATGGGTTTATGATGGTTTTGAATGGCGTGTGTATCATCATCATCTTGCATGAAAGATATTTCATCTTGATTTGATTCTCTAGAGACATGGAAAATTATGATTAGTTAAATAGCGCGCGTGCATTGTACAGTGAGATATGTATTATCCAATGGCGGTGTTAGCTTATTTGAATTTCTCATTATTATTAATTGTATGCTCCCATTTGGATTTCACTTCATTGTTGATGTTGTAGCTATTATTGCTGTGTAAGTTTAGGAAGACAAACTAAATAAATGTTCTATATATTTCTACAATGTTTGTTGTGATAATCTGATAGAATGTGTGACTAAACAGGTTCCTCACTCGAAGGAAGTGCTAGTTTGTGGAGTCCAGCGTAGGATTGCACTCCAACTTCACTTTATCTTATTATATTCCATATATTCTAATGCTATATAGGCTTATTACTGTGCTGCTTTCTCTGCTTAAATTTTCATGGAAGATACCTATAGTAACTACACGAGGTCAAGGTGGTCAAAGGAGATTTACGTGTCAACAATTTTACTGCACGTAATTGTGTCGTTTGATTCGTGTAGTCCATTCCATCTAATTGAATAAGATTTTGTGTTGTTTATGCCTATAGTAACGACACATTATTTTGATGAGAAGAATTTCTTAAGAATCCAACTTGCAATTTTATGTGTTGATTCTTTCATAATTCATGGGAAAGGGGGATTATTGTTATTAGAAGCAAGAAGATGCCAATATTGTATACAAAACCAAGATTCTTATTTCACCTCGACATGCATATTTGAATTGAATTGGACCGACTCTTGAAGACTTAAAGGGACATATCAATCAGATTCTAGGGAGTAAGGACAAAAGGCATTTTCAAAGAACAGAGCAAAGAACAACTTGCAGCATATAGGGACAAAATCACGAGAACTTTTTGTGTCATTTTGTCAAGTATTTTTGGTGATACATCGGGTCTAGGCCCAAAAGAAAAAAAAAAGAATCTACTCTCTACCAAGGGTTAAAATCCCTTGTCTATCTTTTGCAATCATAGCGTTTAGCTCTTGTAGGGGATTATCAATAAACTGGCACCCGTGTTGCTGTGTTATACTTCTTGCATGCCAATCGGCACAAAAATTCCCTTCTCTTAAGGTATGCTTATATACCAATTTCCATGGCCTCTTCATCATCTCCGTAATGTTTCTCACCAATGGGTTTGGTACTGGAAAGTGGAAAGTTCTATTATTTTATATTTTTGGACTGGTGGATACTGAAAAATTAAAGGATTTTAAATGTGATGGGCCTTGATGGTTGAATAGTAACTATATATGCGCATGGCTCAAAGCCTAGATTAGCCACGATGAATGCTTCATGCTTCATAATTCAATGGAGGATGGACATAATGGAATGAGGGGTAAGGTTGAATCTGGTATTGCGGATTCAAAAAATAGCAGGGTGGAATGTTCCAAGAAATTTTGTTTCAGATCATGAATAATATCAAACTGATGTTCAAAAAAATTTTCATGAAGACATTGTGAAAAATGAGTTGTGCTGAAATCTGGTGTAGCTAATAGAGCTAATGAAGTGTCATGCATTGAAAATCAGTAAGGTATGTTGATTTTTTGTCTCCTTAGTGGACCTTCTTAATGGCTGCATAGTAGGAGTGTGTGAAGATTGAATAGGAATATTGGTATGAGAGGATGCTGATGGTGCATGATCTAAAGATGAGGTCCTAAATGCAATTTGTTGTGATCCTGGTTGTGTGTTTGTTTGTTGAATTTCAATGCACAAGGGATCATTAAATGTATGTAAATCATGTACACAAAAATCTGGATGTGTTTCATGCTCAACTTTCTCAGTTTGTATAGTTTCTTGTATTGTAAAAGGCAAAACAAATTCATAGAAAATGGTATTTCTTCAAATGAAGATATCTCTACTGCTAAGATCATACAGTAAGTGGCACCGGATTCGATGGTCCCAGAACGTTTGGACCATTAAATGGTCCCATAACAAAATATGTTTTTTAAGTTTTTCAATAACTGCTAAATAGTCCGTTTCTAATTTTAATTACAAATTAATCTCATATATTTTATTTAATTATCAAAATTATTTTTTATTTTATAAATTATTATTTTATCATTCATCTATTATATTTATTAATAATAAAAAACAAAAACAATAACGAATTAGATCTTCCATTGATCGTAATAACTTTTTAGCAATTCCAATCGATTAAAAATTTATCTTTGATCCATTACATCCGTCGAGAATTTTGAAATCGTGTTTCTTAGAAAATCAATTGATTGGATTAACAAAACAATCGATTAAATTTTAGGTTTTCATAACTCAATCGATTGAATTATACTACCAATCGATTGAATGCAGAAAAAAAAAAAAAACTTATTTACGTCACATTTCAATCGATTGAATGATCATACCAATCGATTGAATTGAAATATACCATTAGTCACGTACAAAATTCAATCGATTGTATTATCATACCAATCGATTAGACCTTCATATATCATTTTAATAGCGGCCTTCAATCGATTGGGTAATATAAACAATCGATTGAATTATAAAAAACCCACATTCTAGTCATCGTTCAATCGATTGGGTAATATGAACAATCGATTGATTTTTGTGAAAACCATACTGCTTTGCAACTTTCAATCGATTGTTTTGTGGTAACGCTGAAGTCCAATCGATTGAGTTATGGAAAACCTGAAATTCAATCGATTGTTTTGTTAATCCAATCGATTGATTTTCTAAGAAATACGATTTCAAAATCTTCGACGGATGTAATAGATCAAAGATAAACTTTTAATCGATTGGGATTGCCAAAAAATTATTACGATCAATGGAAGATTTAATTCGTTATTATTTTTGTTTTTGATTATTAATAAACATAATAGATGAATAATAAAATAATAATTTATAAAATAAAAAAAATTTTATAATTAAATAAAATATATAAAATTAATTTGTAATTAAAATTAAAAACAGACTATTTAGCTGTTATTGAAAAATTTAAAAACATCGAATTCTTTGCCTAATGATCATAAATAACTACGGGAACTTAAATTTAAAAGATTGTACATGACGTATTCTTACATGTTTTTCAAATAGCAAGTTAGCAACACAAAACTAAGTCTAAAATTATTTTCCACACCATTAGACTTAAGGGGAAATTGGCCCCTCCCCTTACGTTTTGATATCGGGTGGGGCAGTTTTAGTGGATTGGGGAATGGCCACTCCTCATCATGTACGGCATTTGGATTTTGGACCACCCTAGTGAGTAGTGACTAGTCTAAGTCCATAAAGCTTTCTGTAAATGCACGTATAATTTTCTTTTTATATTTATGATCAAGTCAGCAGCATATTAATGACATAAAATTACTATAGTTTTTTTTTTTTTACTAATAATATATTGAATTATTGATATTGTCTTTTTTATACTAGTAATTGAAAGAAGTCAAAGTTACAATATATCTAATTAATGAAATTAAATAACCAATCATATAAAAAGAACATTCGCTTGACTTTGAAGAAAATCAAAGTATTCATTAGAAGCTATTAATACAATTTTTTATCCATTTTATTTTCCTAGTCCAAGACGGTGGTCCATTTGTTGGTAACTC
>NC_029787.2:133040929-133045059 GCF_000816755.2 Arachis ipaensis | reverse complement strand
TTAAGTTTTTTCTTTTATAACAAAGTTTAATTAAGTTAGTTCAAATTCAATAAAATCACACAATATTTACATAAAATTACATTGCTCTATTTTCTGTATTTTTTTGTGCACCTTCTTCTCCTTTTTTTATTAATATTGTTGTTGCTACATTTTATTTTTATTTCTTTTTTGTTTCTTTTTCTCATGTAGTATTGCAGTTCTTTAATTTTGTTTAATTTTTTCTTTTTTTTTTGTTTTGTTTTTTTTACGAGAGTGAAACAAGAAAAACTATGAGAAGTAAATGAAGAAGATGAGGAAGAGGAGGAAAAGTTTTTAATTGTATAGACTTTATCAAAAAAATAACACCGAAATTTCTTAAAAATAACACATAAAATTTCTTAGTTTTTACACCAAAATTTTGCTATAAAAGCACAAAGGTATCTTCTTATTAGTTAGTTAAATGAATGTAAGTTTATACTTATTGAATTGAATTCTTGCTAGAAATAAAAATAAGATCAAAATTTATTAAAGTGACGCTAGAATTTAAGCCAAAACGCGTCATGCTAGGGAGAGGTATCCACACCCTTATAAGGCATGCTTCGTTCTCCTTCCCAATTGATGTGGGACCTTACAATCTCAATGATAGAAAAGGTAGAAAATAAATCGCATACTAAAATATTACATTGGCTCTATAAAATAAAATAAGATAGCGCCAAAATTACTTAAAATTGACACAAAAAAATATTAAATCTTTCTAAATAAATTATACATTCAATGAGTTGAATGCTTATCTCAAATATAAAACAACACATAAATTTCTAAAAAATAACACTGAAATATCCTCACTCTAACATCGAAATTTCTAACTAAATAATGTGATAGAATTAAGAACTTATTTCATGAAGATTTGAGTTGTAGATTCACAAATTCTAATAGAAAAGAGAATAAGTGAACAAAATTGTATATAATGTAGTGAAATTAAGTAGAACAAGTACAAAAATTCAAAAGAAAATGAACAGTGATATTTACATATAAGAAGACGATGTATCTGATATATAAAACAACATAAAAATTTCTTAATTTTAACACCAAATTTTTTTATAAATACACAAAAATATCTTCTTTAATGTTGTATTTCTTTTTTTGCTTCTTATTATTATTTTTTCTTTTTTTTTTCTTTTCTGTTTCTCTGTCTTCTTCTTTTAGAAGCATTACTTCTCTTATTAGACATGAATAAATATGTTTGTACTCTATTGCAATCTTATTTAGTTGAATGAATATAGGTTCACACTTATTAGATTGAATTCTTGACAGAAACAAAAATAGTACTTAAATGTGTTCACTCTAACACCAAAATTTCTAACTAAATGATGTGATGAAATTAAGAATTTATTTCATAAAGACTTGAGTTGCTGATTTATAAATTTTGATAGAAAAACTAAGTGAAAAAATTTGTAAATAACGTAGCAAAATTAACCAGAACAAGTGCAAAAATTTGACAATAACGATAAATGAGAATGAGAACGACAACGATAATGACGATACGTATAAGAATAAGATGACGATGACGATAACGATGATGATGAAGGAGGAGGAGAAGGAGGACGATAACAAAAAAGAAAGATGAAGAAAAACAAGGAGAAAAAGAAATAGCAACAAGGGTCTAAGGAAGAAGAAGAAATGTACACACATTAAGTCAATTTATGAGTTAACAAATTGAATCTATTTTTATTCAAGTTCTACTTATTAGTATATGAGCCTAACTTTTTAACTATTAATGAGTTGAGTTGAAACTAGTTCATAAATGCAGTTTCAATAAATCAACATAGCTAAACTCGTGAGAATAAAAGTGTTAAAGTAATTTTATATTTTATAGTAGAGTAAAGTCTTTTCTATGTATGTTAGTTGAATTTATATATGATGCAAATCTCTCCAAAGGTTCCAATGCTGTTTTTAAGTAACGGAAGATCAAATATGAAAATATAGTCGACTTCAAACTCGTTATATCGCAGATAGATAAGATACTGCTTCAAATGCTTTGTGAAATCAACCAAATTATATTACAATTTAGCATATTTTGCAATAATAGAGTGCAAACCTTCACATCGAGAATTTATCCTAAATCCTGAAAAAAAAAAACTTGCCTCGAATATGTGCAGTGGCCCATATAAGCCTTTTTTCATGATATATAAAACAACACAAAAAAAATTTAATTTTGACACTAAAATTTTGCTATAAATATACAAAAATCTCTTCTTTAGTATTGTTTGTTTTTTTTTTTTTTTGCTTATTATTATTCTTTCTTTCTTTTGTGTTACTCTATTTTACTTCTTTTTTTAGGAGCATTATTTCTCTTATTAGACATGAATGAACATATTTGTACTCTATTGCAATCTTATTTAATTGAATGAATGTAGGTTCACAGTTATTAAATTGAACTCTTGCCAGAAATAAAAATAACATCGAAATGTATTCACTCTAACACCAAAATTTTTAACTAAATAATGTGATGGAATTAAAAATTTATTTCATGAAGACTTGAGTTGCAGATTTACAAATTTTGATAGAAAAATAAGTGAAAAAATCTGTAAATAACGTAGTAAAATTAATCAGAACAAGTGCAAAAATTTGACAATAACATAAATGAGAATGAGAACGACAACGATAACGACAATACATATAAAAATAAGACGATGATGACGATAACGATAACGATGATGATGATGATGATGATGATGATGAGGAGGAGGAGGAGGAGGGGGAGGAGGAGGATAACGAAAAAGAAAGATAAAGAAAAACGAGAAGAAGAAATAACAATAAAGGTGTAAAGAAGAAGAAGAAATATACACACATATTAAGTCAATTTATGAGCCAAACGAATTGAATCTATTTTTATTCAAGTTCTACTTACATGAGCCTAACTTTTTAAACTATTAATGAGTTGAGTTTAAACTAGTTCACAAATGCAGTTTCAATAAATCAAACTTATAACTTAGCTAAACTTGTGAGAATAAATGTATTAAAGTAATTTTATATTTTATAGTAGAGTAAAGTCTTTTCTATATATGTTAGTTGAATTTATATATGATGCAAATCTTTTCAAAAGTTCCAATGCTATTTATTTTAAGTAATGGAAGATTAGATATAAAAACATAGTCGGCTTCAACCTCGTTATATCGTAGATAGATAAGATACTTCTTAAAATACTTTATGAAATCAACCAAATTATATTGCGATTTAACATACTTCGCAATAATAGAGTGCGAACCTTTATATCAAAAATTTGTCTTAAATTCTGCAAAAAAAATTTGCCTCGAATATGTGCAGTAGTCCATATATACCATATATACCTTTTCTCATATATGCCAATAATCCAATTTCTTTTAGCTACACAAAATTTCTCAACCATTTTAAACTACTTCTGCTCGAAGACATTAATCCTGTAATCGCCTAGCATGCACTTTTTAAACATAAATATGAAATTTGAGTTTCCAACATTACTTGTGGCATTTCGAGTGAAGTGTCAGACACATAATATATAATGGGCATTTGAAAATACCATCTCAATGAGAAATTTCAATAATGGAGCACCATCTGTAATCATAGATACATGTATTTTTCTTTTATAGCTGTCAATAATTATTATAATAACCACACATGGACATCTTTATTCTCATTAGTGACTAAAGCACTTTCAAATACCATTGTTCAGTTGTGATGATTTTCACTGAAAAATACTACTATCGGATACAAGTATTTGTTCTTATTGTATGTTGCATTAAAAGCTAGCACATCTCAAATACTTCATATTCTAACGGGCTTCTTCCATCACATTAAAATTGAGTTTGCAACACCCCTTTAACATCAATCATGTGCTCATAATAGAGGTAAGGATTTTCAATTTTCTGGTTTTTGAAGTATTGCAATACTGCTCTAATATCACTTAGGAGATGATGCCTTCACCTAACAATTTTATTATACATATCTCTTAAGGTATAATTAACATTCTCATCAGAGACGGACTCACGTTAATTTATGTGGGAATAATTATCCTTATTAATTTATAAAAAAAAAATAATAAATATATATGTATATAGATAATTGCCCTTATTGTTATAATTCATTTGTCTCCTATACTTTAAAAAAAATTG
>NC_029787.2:133039366-133040582 GCF_000816755.2 Arachis ipaensis | reverse complement strand
AGGTGTGCTAATGTCTGCTTTTTTTTTCTATTGTTTGTTTTATCAGCATCAACTTTTGTCATTTTTCTGTGTAAGAAGAAAATCAATTAACCTAAGATCAAAACAATTATGATTGTGCGATTCAACAAACAAAAGTATATGCCATCTTCCAGTGTAAACCACAAAACGAACAACAAAAGCACATGCCATCTTTTATTTTTATGTTTGGCAACCACAACAAGTCTTAGATTTTAGCTCCCTTTTCTTATTTTTCATATTATAATATTTTTTTGTTCTAAATTTCTCACGAAAACATATAAATAATTGTTTCACATATATATTCTCTTTTATTATTTTTTTAAGTATTATATTTTTTAGCACCAAAACCAGCAAACTTTGCATTATCATTGTAGAAATCAAATGCTATTTAAAGATGAAGAAAATAAAAATATTCCATCTCTCAAAAATATATATTTAAAAATTCAGCCATGATAATACTTTTAATATTATTTATTTGATATACTTAATTCACCTGATATGAAAATTCATTTTCATTAAACATTGTTTAAAATTCTTGCTCCCATGAACATCAGAATTTACAATTTTCTGCTCAATTTTATCTTGATACATTTTTTAAAATTGTTCTGTATCAACTGACCAACTGCCTCTTCTATCATCTCATTAAAAAAATATTATTCACTTCAAGATTCTACTCACTAATTTCATTTGCAATCGAATTATTTATTATTTGCCTCTGGCTCTCTGCAGTAATAAATTCAAATCATTTAGATTTTTTTATGTTCTTAATTTAATATTAACAAAAAGATAAAACAAATTTTATATGTCTAAATACTAATACTATTATTTCTAGCTCAACAAATAGTACTCTAATTAAAAAAAAAAGTCCACAAACCAATAACAAAAAAATAATAATACCGTTTTGGCTCTTTAAGGTTTTCTGTTTCTAGTTTTTTAAGTTTTGAAAAAAAAAAATAAAGAAAGCGTTGAATCTTAATTATATGCCTTGTAGAAAACAATTTTTCTTATGCTATGAAACACTAATGTTGATTAACTTTGAAAAAAGTAAAATGTGAACTATACAAAATAAGTGGGAAAAATATCAATAACAAAATCACAGAAAAAGAAAATTTGTGAAAAAATAACACAGAACCATTAATGTGCAAAGAAAAAAATATTATATGATAAAATATAAAATTCATACATTAAAAAAGATTTA
>NC_029787.2:133037495-133039255 GCF_000816755.2 Arachis ipaensis | reverse complement strand
AACGATTCTTTTGCAAATGAACAAATTTAATTATGTTAGACAAAATAGTAAGAACTAAGGAAAATACTACCGTCGAAGACAGTTGAGTTATTCAATATTGAGTATTTTTTTTTTTTAAAGTTAATTATATATTCATTTATATTTGTAAAATGAATATACAAAATATAAGAGTCCTATCTGGACAGCCAATGAAATAAAAAGGTTGTTTATTAACTCATTATACTATTAACCCATTACAAATATTAAAATATGACAACCTGAATTTATTTACTGTAGCCACTACCTTTCATTTCTCTTCTCAAATTCTTCTAGGAGTTCCACGGCAGATGAATAGAGCACATCAATAGAAGAGTCCTTGGCTTCAAAGATTTTAAGGTTTCGTGCTATCCAGTTCTTCTAAGAGAAAATTACAGCAAGAGCAGTGTTCGTCTTTCAATCGGATCTTCTCTTCAGCGCCTCTATAAGCTTCATTCAGCGCCTCCAGAAATTTTCAGAGCTGTTGAAGGTGAGGAAATTTTCAAATTTAGCTTTTCTCCAAATTTCTCTTGCAAGCTTGCAGTCCAATATGCAATGATTTACTGTTTCCCCTAGTTTCTAGCACATCGGACAGACATCCTCGATCGTCAGCAATCTATTGTGTAATCAGTGTCGGACAGGCAGACCATCGTGGAGAGCTTTCCAGAGGAAGACTTTGACCTTTGGTGGACACCGCAGTTCCCACAAGCTATTACAAACTCTCTTCTCTCTGTACACTTCCGAGAGATGTTGAATTAGAGGGTGAGAAAATCTAAAAGCAGTATGGTACCCAAAAGCCACCGAGTAGTGTCCGTTTCGTTCCCACTTCTAGGTAATGCTATCTTCCCCATCTTCTGAAATAGATGTTTGTAGGATCTCAGTAGCAATATCGGTTTTGAATATGATTTTGACTAATTCTTCTTGCCAGTGTCTGGAGTTGTTGATGAGTTGGTTTACCCATATTATGTTTGGATTGTGATTGTTTTGCTGGTAGTCTGAAATAGGATTAAACTTCCTTAGCCATGGGTCTTCAAATATCCTAATCTGATTGTCTCTTCCCACCTTCCATTCGATTCCTTCCTCCAGGATTCTTCTTCCGTCTAGTAGACTTCTCCAGGCCCATGATGACTGCTGACTTGTTGGGGCTTGTAGAAAAGAGAAATATTTGAAATATCTGCTTTTGTAGATATTGCTTATTAGGGACTCAGGTTTGGTAAGAATCCTCCAGCTTTGCTTGACTAACATAGCTAAATTGAACGCTTTAAGATCCTTAAAACCTAGTCCCTATACTTCTTCTCTCTATAAATTATATCCTATCTCACCCACTGTAGCCTCCTTTTTTAGCCTCTCTGACCCTACCAGAAACTCAGAATTTTCTTTTGTATTTTCTCAAGCAATGAGTCAGGGAGCTTAACGCAGCTCAATGTATAAATAGGCACTGCAGTAGCTACCGTCTTCACCAAAACTTCTCTGCCACTAACAGATAGGAGAGATCTCTTCCATGTTTGTAGCTTCCTTTCCACCTTTCCTTTAATGAAATTGAAAGTCTGCCTCTTAGATCTATGTACAACTGCTGGAAGTCCCAGGTAGTTATTCTGTCTGCCCACATGTGAAATTTGTAGAGATTTGGCTAGGGCATCTCTAATCTGTGTTGGGGTGTTTTTGCTAAAGAATACTGAAGACTTCGAGAAGTTAATAAGTTGCCCACTAACTTTTTTATAGTCTTCCAAAATCTTTAGCAATCT
>NC_029787.2:133032399-133036572 GCF_000816755.2 Arachis ipaensis | reverse complement strand
GCAAAACAGGATTTAGTCGTATGCAAAGAATAAATGACTAATCGTAGGACATCTACCATTGAGTCATAGACCTAAGATCTCTCTCCTCTGTTCTTCTCTGTGGAGTAGATAGGAAAATTCTTCTGCACAAAGAATGAAAAGATAGGAAAAAAGAGGATCGCCTTGCCTCAATCCCCTGCATGGTTTAAAGTAACCATGAGGTTGACCATCCACAGTAACAGAGTAGGACACCGTGGTAACACATTCCTTGATCCAGTCAATCCATTTAGAGCAAAAGCCCAACTTCTCCATGATTTCCCAAACAAAACACCATTCAATCCAATCGTGAGCCTTGCTCATGTCAAGCTTCATTTCCATCTCATGATCACCATGGTTCTTGTTTTTAAAAGAATGCATAAACTTATGAGATATTAGTATATTATTACTGATCAGATAACCTTTAATAAATGCACTCTGGTTAGCATTTATGATTTTATCCAAAATACCCTGCATTCTGTGGACAAGAATCTTAGATATAATCTTATAGAGGACCGTGATGAGGCTAATGGGGCGGACCTGGCTCATGGTTTATGTGCCTTGCATCTTCGGGATTAGGCAAATATGAGTGTGATTGAATTCCCTTAACATCCGACATCCAGAGAAAATGCTCTTAATAGGACTACATAGATCACCTTTAACAATCTCCCAGTAATGTTGATAAAACTTTGCAGTGAATCCATCATCTCCTGGGGCTGAGAAAGGATTAATGGAGAATGTAGCTTTCTTGATCTCTTCCTTCGAAATGCTTCTAGTAAGTATTCGATTAATATCATCAATTTTCCTCTCCAAAGATTGCAATTCTGCCGAAGCAGTACAGGGGTTAGAGGAAGTGAACAACTCCTTAAAGTACTCAGTGGCAATTTGAGCAATGCCTCCAGGATCTGTGCTAAAATTACCCGAGCTGTCTTGTAGTCTGAAAATCTTATTTTTTCGATTTCTACTTTGGAATTTAGCATGAAAGAATTTTGTGTTTTGGTCACCCTATTTCAACCATTGAATTCTAGCTTTTTCCTTCCAATACCTCTCCTCCTGTAAGTAGGCTTAAGCTAATTCATCCTCCAGCTGTAAAATAATTGATCTTGTTACTTCTGTCCCCTTTTATTTTTCCAGCTCCAATTGATTTTTCATATTAGAGATTAGTTTTTGCAAATTGCTAGAGCCGAACTTCTGCCATTCTGCCAAAACATGCCTACATTTTTTAGTTTAGAGAACAGCTTGAACATTGAAGAGCCATTAAATTCAGTCCTCCATGTTTCTTTCACCATATTAAGAACTTTCTCATTGTCACACCATCTTTCTTGAAATCGGAATCTTCTTTTTGCCTTGTGTTCCTCCCTGTCCGCTAGTAGCATCAAAGGACAATGGTTCGAGCCTGTATCGTCTAAATGTAGGATTGTTGCTTGTGGGTAATTTGCTCTGAAATAATGTGTAGAAAGGTATCTATCCAGTCATTTCATAATTAGCTTGTCACCGTATTGTCTATTGCACCAAGTGAATTTTTTCCCTTCGAAACCCAAGCCCACCAAATCACCATCACTAATGAAGTTATTAAAAGTCTCTATTGATAAGGCCGACTTCATTCTTCCACTCTCTTTCTCATGATATGTGGAGATGGCATTAAAGTCACCTATCACAAGAAAATAAGGGCTGGCTATCATTTTGAGCTCAATAATTCTTTGGTATTGATTAAACCGAATGTTGTCATCACAATGTAAATAAACAGCAACTACTTTCCATTTCCTTTGTCTGGTAGGGTCTGTCCACTCAAAGAAAATAAAGAATTCATCGCTAGAAAGAATTGAGACAGCTGCATTATCCTTCCATGCCAACACTAACCCACTAGATTGATCCCTAGGATCCACACAATATGCTTGCTGAAAACCTGCTTTGTTGCATTGATTTGTAACATTTGTGGTAATATTCTTAGTTTCACATAAAAACATTACCTCGGAAGAATGAGATCTAGAGATCCCTTGTATGTTGTGAACTATCAGGGGATTCTCTATATCCTGACAGTTTCACATCATCATCTTCATGGGTCACTGGGTGTCCAGTGTGGGGTGGCACCCTCTCTCTCTTTCGCTTGCACCTTTTCCTCTGAGCATAATTTCTTCTTATTGAGTGGGACCCTTTCTCTTTGTGAACTCCTCTTAACTCCTGACACTGTGATAATTTTCCTCGTTAGTTGCTTTAACTTTTGTCTCTTATTGGTAGATTGTGTAAGTTGTTGCCCTTGTTCTCCAAACACAAAGCATGTTGTTGCTTTAATCCCCTTCGCATATTTCTTTTCGTCTCTTTCTTCAGCATTGTTTCTTTGTATTTCTGAGTCGGTACTGATTTGTGAAAAATAGTTTACTGCTTGTGTCTTCTTTTGAACGATAGCATTGCTCATAACTTCTTTTTCCTCACTACTCTCATCTCTTTCCTGAGACTGCATTGATAGATTGGCCAGTCCCTTAATTAAGTTTATTAGAGTTGGCTTTTTGACCATGTTGTGTGAGTTGTCTTCCCCTTTAGACAGATTAGTGTTAGGATTATCGTTCGTAGCACTCTTTCTTCTTCCCGTCTGGTCGGCTTTCAACCAATCCTCCCCACTTTTCTTCTTCCACCTCTCCCTTCAACGAATCTTCAATTTGAAAATTGCAAGCTCTTGTCTCATGTCCAATGAATCCACAATAATTGCAAAAAGTGCCGATCCGTTCATACTTTAGTGCAACTTCAAGTTGTTGGTTTTTGAGGCCAGCAAGCTTGCTGTATCTTCTGAGAGATTTTGTTACATCCAAGTTTACCTGGATTTTAACAATGCTATGCTCCTCGCCTCGAACGTGGAAGAGATCAACATCTAGCACCTCTCCAAATGAGCCTCCTATCTTCCTTCCTGATTCTTTAGTCTTGAATTGTTCTAGCAAACCCCTAATTTGTATCCATATTAGCACGTGGACAAAATATATTTTTGCATTATTCTCATCCTCCTTCCATCTCCTAAGATTCTGGATATAGTTTTTGAATAGCCAAGGGGCACCCCTCTCAAAACGAAGCATATCTTTCTCATCTCCAAAAAAGAATTGAAATATATTTTCTCCATGATCTACCACTTTAAAATCCTCCGGTTGTCTCCATATAGAGTACATAGCTGCCTCCACAGTACTGCTTGAAAATGGTTTATCCGTCAAAAGTCTCCCAACTAAACTTTTTGCACAACGTTCAGTCCTAACCTACATATCTTTCTCGTCAAAATTGATTATTGTGTTTTCTTCTTCAGGTTGCAGTCTTGAATTGCTAGCAGTGGTATCAACATTTGCTACCATGGTGATCAAGTTGACACAATGACGCTAAATTACTCGAATAAATCGATTAATCACAGAAAAATTATAGATAATAGAATTTCTTTGCTAAACCCTAACTGAGCACATTAAACCTCAACCTCAAAAACACAGGTTAATTGATCATAATTAGATTGACTTTTAAGTTTCAATCAATTATATTAAGAATAAATAATTATTTTTAATAATTAAAAATTTAAATACTGATAATCAACCTCTTTCATCAATATTACCAAACTTTTTCAACCCTGACTTTCTTCTTCCTACTTCAAAAGTTCAAAACCCTGTCAGCCCAACCACCACTCACATCCCAAAATAAAAAACTTTCAGCCACCGCATGCATGAAATTTAAAACGAGATGCCCACATTTGTGAGCAATGCAAAGGGTAAGGAATCGGAAATTATACAGAGAATGAGATTGGGGCTACAGATTTCAACTGCTATGAAACAAAAACTATCCCTTTGGATCAACAATTCAGGAACTTCTCGTTGGCATATTTGGTGGAGCTACATGTAAACTCACTCTGCGACTTGGGTACTAAATCAACATGCCATATGTAAATATTAAAAAATTGAGAATTATGTAAAACCAATAGAATTAGCATAGGATTGAAGAAAAACAACAGCTTGTTCCGAAATCTACGGTCTTAAGAAATATTTTTTATTTTTTTGAGGTTGTTAGAGAAAGTTAGGGTTCAAAAAGTTGAAGGAGATGATAGAAGACAATATAATTTAGGAATTTAACATATTATTTTTGTGTAGTCAATGAAAGATTTAATTATTAGATATTTTTATCATATAAAACATATCT
>NC_029787.2:133017044-133031875 GCF_000816755.2 Arachis ipaensis | reverse complement strand
GTCATCGTAGAAGACAGTTAGGTTACTCAATATTGAGTATTGACTGGATTGACTTTTAATCAATTTCATTAAGAGTAAATTATTGTTATGCTAATAAATATACAGATCAATGTACACCGTAAAAAATAAGTCTAACTAATAACTACGAGAGCTATTTAGATAAAGACGCTGAAAACGTTTTTTATAAAGATATTTTTTAATAATTAAAATTTAACATATATAATCAATTAAATCGTATTATTTTTGTCAAAATTAGGTTAGATAAATTGATCTAATCGATATAGTCATATACTATTTTCATTTAAAAAACAAAAAAAAAAAACAAAAACAAAAACAAAAGGAAGAATGTGATACGGAAATATCTGCAAAAGATTGACTTTTTGTTCGTGGTACAATAAATATAAATCGTCATGTCGCGTATTTATGGATGACAAAAAATAGTTGTCTTTATTAAGTATTTAATTATGAATAATGCATTATGCACCTGAGGTTTGCAAACTGAAAGCGATACAAAGCGTTGGGCAGAATCGATTGTTGACTTCTTCAAGTTTGAAACCAAGGGAGACAAGGAAGTTGCGTGCCATCTTCGTCTCACTTTCCCTTTGACTCGTGATTTTGCCGGCTTCCTTCGCTGCTTCCTCTTACGTTCACTTTCATTTTCATAACTCCACATATTGACATTGCCAATATAATTCACTTGTAAAATATTGCACAATTACTTTTATCTTTGTGACATTACTTTAAAGTTGAGATCAATGTTTTATCTTAATTCAGATGAAACCACAATATAATATAAGAAATGCTATCTAGGACAATATTTTTAGCGAAAAAACAAGAGTAGGTTAATGTTTGAATGTAAGATTAATATAAGGAAAAACATTACTTACCTAATATTTTCCATATGATATTGTACAATATTTTTAAGTTTAATCTATCCTTTATAACTCAATTAATAACTATCTTTTTATTATTTTTATGTCTTTTTAACCAAATTTTATATTATGTACATTGTGAGTCAAGTCTTAAAGTGGTCTTTGAAGTTGTACTTGAGGTTTAAAGTGGTATTTAAAGTTAATAGTTACCCAATTATGTCGTCGAACTTGCACTCCAAGACTTATAGTAGTTCCTCAGACAATTTTCGTCCATTAGGCCCTATCAAAAAGCACATGTGGCATCGGTCCTGACACGCTGACAAGCCTAACAGCTATTTGATGTAGAAGAGAAAAGTTTGTTGTGGTAATTTGGTCCCTAAATCAATTTAAAAAACCCTAATTCCTAAATTTGATTCAATAACTGCAGTCCTCCTCTTCTCTTTCCTTCTCGTCGCAGCTGTGCTGCAGACCTTCTCCTCTCTATCTTCACAGAAATTTTACAAGCTTGCAGTATTGATCACCATAATTCCTCCTCATTTGTCACCATCTCTTCTGACAACAAATTAAAACATTTCAGTCAAGAAACCTATAATCTAGAATTGTCTTAATGCTTATACTGATAGCTCAATGAATGAGTATACATCCATACAATAGCATCTGATGTAGCACCCCTGAATAAACAAAAATTAGTGGCTGAATATCAGTATGTGTGGTATGTCTCAATTTCATCCACCCATCAATCCTCCTTCCTTAAAAGAAAGGTAAGATTTCTAGAAAATAGAAGCAGAGAATAAACAAGAACAAAGAAATCACACCCCAACTTTGGACATCTGTATGAGCACTTCATCAGGGGAGAATCCAACAAAATCTAAGAACACAGGAAATGGCTCCTTAGAGAAAAGCATACAAATTACTCAGTAAATTTCCCAACCACACTGATAAAAAATTTAATTACCCAAATAAAAAAAGTTATATAAAATCCACAATTACAATTACAATACACAAATTGGGAAGACATGGTCGTTGAAGAGAGAGTTAGAGCTAGAAGCTTTTATTGGTTCTTCTGAAGATAGTAAAATCAATTTGGAGATTAGAGACATAACAACCTAAACAGCAGCAATCACAAAAATAAATAGCAATAATCAGAAGAGGGAGAGAATCGAGCCAGATGAGAGAAAACAATCAGCAGCAACAATCACCCAGAACATTAACAACAATGATTGAATAACTAAAAAAAAATTAAAAAAAACTCACCTTGGTCGCATGCAGAAGGAGAGAAGAGGGAGGCAGAGTAGAAAGGGAGGCTACAGTGAGTGATGGGATGTGAGCGCGACAAGTAGAGAGCGAGGCAGCAACGAGCAGTGAGGGTGAGAAACGAGATGACACGATGATGCAGAGGGTCCGACGACGAGATGGAGGCCCGTGAGAGGCGACGACACAGATGGTTGAGGCTTTGTGCTCTGCCTTTGTCGTCTTTGAGTAATGTGAGTGTGAGAGACTAGGTTAGGGAGGGGGCGAGTAGTGTGGCGCCGAGATGGAGGCCGGCGAGAGGTGGTGACAGAGAAGGTTGAGGAAAGCTCTGCTTTGCCGTGTGGTTAGTGCTGTGAGTGAGATAGTAGGGTTAGGTAGGGGCCTAGAAGGCAGTTTTTTTTAATAAATATAAAACGATGTTGTTTCAGTGCCAGCATGGTATGAATCAGTCATCTTATCTTTTCGATGATAAGCGATGAACAAAAATTGTTTGAGGCACTACTATGAGTTCCGGAATGCAAATTAGAGGATATAATTGGGTAACTATTAACTTTAGAGACTACTTTGAGACTCGAGTGCAATTTTAGAGACCACTTTGAGGCTTAACTCGTACATTGTTTAATTTATACGAAAAGCACTCACAAGTTTCCAAAATGGAAGTGAGATCAACTAGTAAAATAAGAACTACAAAAACATCAAGAACATTCAAAAACACCAAGGACTAACTAATCAACAACTCCAAAATAGCAAACAAGAGTTTATCAGTTAGGAAGTGAAAGTGAAAGTGGAACTATGGGGAATTCTACACGGCTTAAGGATGGCTTGGGAGCTAGGCATGAAGAAGATGATAGTGGAATGTGATTCTAAAGAAGCTATAAATTGCATTAATGAAGAGGGTAATCAAGCAACAAGCAACAAGCCCAAATCCTGTGATCAACAAAATTGCTAAATTTAGAAGGAGATCAGGGGAAGTTCACTTTATCTTCACATACAAGGAAACTAATAAAAGTGCATATCACCTGACTGCTTTGGATAGTTAGTAGTAGAGTTAACTTAATTAGCATAGGTTGTTATAGGCAATTAAAGACTGATAAAGTGTAGTTATTGTTGGATTTTTTTGTTCGTTATGGTAATTATATATGTAGTTGTAATGACACTTCATTAAGTGATTTTTGACATTCACTTACTAATCAAAAGTCACCAACAATCTCTCTCTCTCTCTCTCTCTCTCTCTCTCTATCTCTCTATCTCTCTCTCTCATCTTCTTGCTCTCACTCGTCTTCTTTTCGTTTCTCTTTCTTACTTCCATCACGCGTAGAGCTTAAAAGCATTTCTCATGGTGCGGTGAGTATGGAACGAACACACGACCGCTGCATGTTAATGTCTACCACCTCCACTAAAGCTCAAATACCAACCACACAAAGGTATCCTCTCTCTGAAGCAATATACTATGGTGCTCTTTCACAAAATCACAAACGTTTTGTGTTACATCTATCTTCTAACCCTGAACACAAATCATATCAAGAGACTATGATGCAAAAATGTTGGAGAAAATTAAAGCCATTCAAAAAGAGTTATTGGCACTTGAGAACAATGGCACTTAGAATCTGATCGATCTACCAACTGGAAAGAGGCCAATTGGGTGCAAGTGGGCATTCAAGACCAAGTATAACTTGGATGGCACAGTAAAATGCCATAAAGCTCAATTGGTTGCACGAGGTTACACTCAAAGACTTGGATTTGACTTTCTTGACACTTTTAGCCTGGTGGTAGGAATGACCACCTTGCGCATGCTGCTAGCTGTTGCGACTAATAGGAATTGGTTTCTGCATCAACTCGACTTCAACACAACATTTTTACATGGGGACTTGCCTGAAGAAGTCTACATGCGGGCACCTCTAGGTCTCAATGCTCCAGAGGGAAAGGTTTGCAAGCTGGAGCAATCCTTATATGAGTTAAAAGAGGCGAGTAGAATGTGAAATTTAAAGCTCAGAGGAGTTTTACAACAAGAAGGTTTCATTCAATCGAAGCACGATTACTCTTTGTTAACTAAAACCACAACCAAGGGATTCACAGCCATCTTGGTATACGTGGATGATCTCTTTCTCTCTGAAAATGATATGGATGAAATTAACACTGTCAAGAGAGTCTTGGATGTAAAATTCAAAATTAAAGATATCAAACGATTGAAGTACTTTTTAGGGATGAAATTTACTCACAATTCGAAGGGACTAGCCATTTTCCAACACAAATATACTCTGGATCTTTTGGAAGAGTTTGGCATGTTAGTAGCCAAGCTGACAAGCACACCCATGCAATACTCGACAACCCTTTCCAAAAATTCAGGCACCAAATTAAATGATTCCTTGAGGTATAGACAACTGGTTGGGAGATTGTTCTATCTCACTAACACTCGACCTGACATCTCTTTTGCTATTGGATGTCTGAGTTAATTTTTGGATTGTCCCACTCATCAATACTTCCAAGCAAGTCTTCATATTCTCAGGTACTTGAAGAGTGATCCTAGCTCTAGCTTATTCTTTCCCAAAGATACTTCATTGAAGCCTAAGGGATATGTTGACTCAAACTGGGCTACATGCCCAAACAAAAGAAGATTTGTGACCGGCTATTGCTTCTTCTTGGGCAAGACTTTAGTGTGCTGGCATAGCAAGAAACAAACTACAGTGTCATGTTCTTCATCCGAAGTCGAATATCGAGCAATGAGCCAAGCAACCAGAGAAGGACAATGGTTAATTTATCTTCTTACGGAACTTCAGGTGGAACACAAAACACCTTTTACTCTCTTCTATGATAACCAGTCCGCTTTACACATAGCCGCAAATCCTGTTTTTTATGAGAGAACAAAATATTTGGAGGTGGACTACCATTTGGTTAGGGACAGATCCCAAGAAGGGATGGTGAAGTTACTGCCAATTAAGACTACCCAGAAAATTGTAGACATTCTTATGAAAGCCTTGTCTCCAGCGCCCTTCGCTGCATGTCGTAGCAAGCTGAGACTTTTGAATCTCTACCCTCGCAGCTTGAGGGAGGGTATCACTTGACTATTTTGAATAGTTACTAGTAGAGTTAACTTAATTAGTATAGGTCGTTCTAGGCAATTAAACACTAATAAAGTGTAGTTGTTGTTGTTTTATTTAGTTTGTTGCGGTAATTGTATATGTAGCCGTAATAACACCTCATTAATGATTTTTGCCATTTACTTACTAACCAAAATTCACCAACTCTCTCTCCCCCTCTCTCTCATCTTCTTGCTCTCTTTCATCTTTTTTATATTTCTCTTTCTTACTTTCATCACGCACAGCGCTTCAAAACATTTCTCAGTGTAGACATGCTAGCCAAGAAGGGAGCAGAAAACAACATTAAAATTTCACTTTGTAGATCATCCTCCTACTAAATTAGTTCCTCTTCTATTTGATGATTGTAAAAGGAAGTTACATCCCTAATAGTGTCTATGATGTAGATTTTTTTTTCTTTTTCTTGGGCGTTAATTCCCGTTTTCTTAACCCAAAAAAAAAAAAAACTACAAAGCAAATACTACAAAGCCAAAACCAACACTAAACATAAACATAAACAAAACATAAAACACAAGATAATATTGAGTTTAATATTATCTCTCTTTAAACTTTTAAGTTAAACTTAGCATAAATAAATAAAGCATAAAACACAAGATAATATTCACTTTAATATTACAATAAAGCTCTACATCCAAGTCATTTAACTAACCAAATCCAACTAAGTTGCTATAACTTAATTCAGCTCCATGCGCCACTATCTCTAACAACCTTTTAACTTAACACACGAGTATATATAACTGTCTTTTTTTATGCGGATTTTTTTTTTTCAAATTTTCTCAACATTTTCTATGTTATCTATGTTCTCTTCCTTCTCTGCGTTCTCTACATTTTCTTTCTTCTTTGCATTCTCTTCGTTCTCTGCGTTCATTCACGATCAATGCTCTTTCATCTAATTTGAAGATTTAGATCAAATTTTTTTGAAATCAAAATGTGAAATCGGGTTTGAATATGTATTTCATTTTCGAAGACAATGAATTATACAAGTTCACACTGGTAGTTGAACTAGGTTGAATTGGATTATAGTTTTAAAACGAATCAAGTGGATGAGGTTTGGTTCGAACATCGTTAATGTAGTTCGTTAGTAGTTGATGCTGGTGTAGTTGTTTTGTCTATGAGTTGAATATTTTCGTTTTTCTTTGTAAAAATCAGTGTTCATGGTTGAAGGTTTGAATTTGAATAGAATGTTGGAGTTTTGAATTGTTTTTTCAATGAATCTATTTATGTTACGTTTAATGGTAGTTTCGGTGTATTTTGAAACACAATTTGATGTAATATAGAATTGGTTTCGGTGTTGTGCTTATAAGTTTTTGGTGTTTTTTGTGTCCGTTTGTCTCAAAGGTTGGGACACACTTTAAGAAGAAGTTGCTGCTGCTTTTTCTTCTCCCTCTCCTTTTTTCTCATTTTTCTCTTTCATTATAGTTATTGTCATCATCGTTATCTTCTTTTTATATGTATAACAATTCAAATCCATAATTTATCAAAATTCCTTAATGATGACGACACACAAACAAACTCAGTTTAAAACCAGTTCAGACTACAAGTACACCTTATTCAAATGCAAAATGCACTGCAATTACCTAATGATGACGACACACAAACAAACTCAGTCCAAAACGAGTTTAGACAAAAAATGTACCTTATTTAAATCCAAAATGCACCGAAATTACCTAATGAGACGACACACAAAAAACTCAATTCAGAACAAGCACAGACAAAAAAATTCACCTTATTTAAATCTAGAATGCACCAAAATTACTTAATGATAACTCAAAACTCCTCCTCTTAAGTCACCAAAAAAAAAACTCCTCCTTTTCCTCCTTCTTCTTCTTTATCATCATTATCATCTTCTTTTTTTTGTTCAATTTTTTCTTCTTGTTTTCCCTACTTATTTGCTCTTTTAACAAGAATAAAAACAAGAAAAAATTAAAAAAAAAAAAAACGTATAATGATGCAAAATACTAGGAAGAGGAGGAAGAAAAGAAAAACATGTAGCAACAACAATAAAAGAATGACGATGGGAAGGAAACACACGAAGAAGAAGAAAGGGGAAGAATACGAAGAAGAAAGAGGAGAAATGCGAATAAGGAAAAGAAGATGAAAGAGAATAAGAGGTATGCGAAATCGTTTCACATAGTTGGAGCGTCTATTCACGCTCTACTAATGAAATTTATTTTTGTTGAATTTGGACTAACATAATTAGACTTGATTACTAAAAAAACTTAAATGTATAACATAATTGTTAATATTATTTTTCCTTATACTTCTAAGTTAAACTTATTAAATAATAATGTGTAGACAGTTAAATAAGAATGTATTTACGCACACACACAATACAAAATATATTTCTATAATGATGTCAAACCTAAAATGGTCATCATTAACACAATTAAATCTAAATATATCAGAAAACATTTAATGCATTTTATAAATAACTATTTCATTATAGACACAATTAATGAATTAAATACAAATGTCATAAAAATATTTAATTCCTATTATAAATAACTAAAAAGTCAAATGCAACTAAGGTATAATAAATAATTTATTTATAATAAACTATAAATATTTTACACCGAAAAGCAAATAAAATGTGGTAATATAGTTGCCTAAAAACGTTTTCCTTTGCTAACAGAGGACTAGTCACGTTTTTATGCTTATATTATCAGCAATAAGTACGGAAATGATACTAATTAATGTTGCAAAATGTATAGTGCATTGTAGACGGTCACGTTTTCTGTGTTATCTGTGTTCTGTGTTCTGCGTTTGTTTTTAAAAAGAGAACAAGACAAGACATTGAGAATAAGACATAAAGGACAGATACATAAAATTTTGTATTCTTATATTCTATTTGGTGATAAAATAGAATAAATTATGAAAATTCAATTTATTCTCATCTTTTTTATTTAAAAAATTTGAGAAGAAAAATATAATTATAAAAAATTAAAAAAATAATAAAAGAAAAAATAAAAAATAAGTTGTGTCCCTTGTTAGTGTTTCTGTATTCTTTCTGTCAGGATGAACATAAAATACACTAATTCAGTGTCCCTGGACACAATGTTTCTGTCCATGTCTCATCTGTCAAACACGATTTTGTGTCTCTGTGTCCCTGTCTCAGTGTCCTGTCCCTGAAAACAATCGCAGCCTTATTTCTCTGCATTCTTTTTTTTCTGTATTCTTTTTGTTCTCTGCATTTGTTCACGATCAATGCTCTTTGATCTGATTTGAAGATTTGGATCATTTTTTTTAAAAAAGCTGTGAAATCAAGTTTGAACAGATATTTCGTTTTCGAAGACAATGAATAATACAAATTCACACTGTTAGTTGAACCAGAGCGAATTGAATCATTGTTTTGAAACAAATCAAGTGGATGAAGTTTGGTTCAAACCTGGTTAATGTAGTTCGTTAATGGTTGATGCTGGTGTAGTTGTTTTGTCTATGAGTTGAATAATTTCGTCAGTATTCATGGTTGAAGGTTTGATTTTGAATGGAATGTTGGAGTTTTGAATTATTTTTTTGCTGAATCTATTTATGTTACATTTAATGGTAGTTTCGGTGCATTTTAAAACACAATTTGGTGTAATATAGAATTGTTTTCGATGTCGTGCTTATAAGTTTTCGGTATTTTTTCTGTTTGTCCCAAAGATTGGAATAACTTTTAACACACTTGAAGAAGAAGTTGCTGCCGCTTTTTCTTCTCCTTCTGCTTTTTCCTCATTTTTCTCTTTCATTATAGTTATTGTCATCATCGTTGTCTTCTTTTTATATGTATAACAATTCAAATCCATAATTTATTGAAATTCCTTAACGATGACGACACACAAACAAACTCAGATAAAACAAGTTCAGACTACAAGTACACCTTATTTAAATCCAGAATGCACCGCAATTACCTAATGATGACGACACACAAACAAATTCAGTTCAAAACAAGTTCAAACCAAAAGTGCACCTTATTTAAATCTAGAATGCACCGAAATTACTTAATGATGATAACACACAAACAAACTCAATTCAGAACAAGCATAGACAAAAAATTCACCTTATTTAAATCCAGAATGCACTAAAATTACTTAGTTAGCGTTTGTTTTAATGTACTGGGACAGAGACTGGGAGACTATGACTCAGTATTATGTTTGTTGGCTTAAATATTGGTACTAAAATGTCGGTCTCTGTCGCCAAAATTTTAGTATTTCAGTACCTCCAAAATGTAGAGGCATAGGAGACTGAATTTTGGGGATAGAGACTGAAACTTTAATAACATTTTATACCCTAAAATATTTTCATTTCAATTAATTAATTCCAACTTTACCCTTTGTGTAAATTAAATTAGGACTTCATTCTTATTTCAATCTTTGTCTTTCACTTTACACCAAACACAATATTGAGACTTATTTCAGTTTTTGTCTCTCAGTCTCTATCTCTCAATCTCAGTCTTTCAGTCTCTGTCTCTCTTCCAAACGTTACCAAGAAAAAAAAAACTCCTAATCTTAAGTCACCAAGAAAAAAAAAACTCCTCCTCTTCTTTCTTCTCTTGTTCATTTTTTTATTCTTATTTTACATTTTCATTTACTCTATTAACAAGAATAAAAACAAGAAAAAATCAAACAAAGAATAAAAAGAAACACATAATGATGCAAAATACTAGGAAGAGGAGGAAGAAAAGAAAAAAACGCAGCAACAATAATAAAAGAACAACGATGAGAAGGAAACACACGAAGAAGAAGAAATCCGAAGAAGAAGGAGAAAAAACGCGAAGAAGAAAGAGAATGAAAGAAATGTGGGAACTGTTTCACGTAGTTAGAGCGTATATTTAAGTTTCACTAATGAAACTGATTTTTGTTGAGTTTGGACCAACTTAATTAGATTTAGTTACCAAAAAGATTTAAATGTGCATAATTATTAATATTTTTTTTTATACTTTTAAGTTAAACTTATAAAATAATAATGTGTAGAAAGTTAAATAAGAATGTATTTACGCACACAATACAAAATATATTTCTAGAATGATGTCAAACCATAAAATGGTCATCATTAACACAACTAAATCTAAATATATCAGAAAACATTTAATTCATTTTATAAATAACTATTTCATTATTGACACAATTAAATACAAATATATCATAAAAATATTTAATTCCTATTATAAATAACTAAAAAGTCAAATGCAACTAAGTATAATAATTAATTAATTTATAATAAAACTATAAATATTTTACACGGAAAAGCAAATAAAATGTGGTAATATAGTTGCCTGAAAACGTTTTCCTTTGCTAACAGAGGACTAGTCACGTTTTTATGCTTATCAGCAATATGTACAGATATGATAGTAATTAATGTGGCAAAATGTACAGTGCATTGTAGACTGTCACTGTATGACTGTAGTACTGGGTTTTTAATCCAAAACAAAAATTATACAAGTAAGTGAACTTTTTACCAACTTTGACCATGAATCTTGTCCCTCGCAAAGACCTTTGCAAAAAGAATTCGAACGTTAATTAGGCCTAAACATATAAAGGAAAAAAGAAAAAAAAAATATGATGCAAAGTGGAAAGAAGGAAGGGAAGGGGATGGGTGTGTAAAAACTAAAAAAAGAACTAGTCCCTCTTGAATCTTGATGGATGGTGCAAAAACACAAAAGGAGATTGAGTCAAAAAACAACAGGTCCACCACTTGAGGGGTAATTATGTCCATTTAGAAGGGCTAAGACTGTAATCGTGCATACATGCCGGAAAGCATAGCCGTTTTATTTCCGTGTGTGAATGCTTGAAAAATGAAATCGAAATCCACCCGTTGCTTGCATTGCGTGAGACCAATTCTTATTATACAAAAGCCCTTGGATTCTTCTTTTATTTTCAGAATTGCCCCTCCTCGCTGCTCTCTTAACCTTTGATTTAGTCTCTTGTTTATTTTTTCTCCCTCTCTATTTCTCTCTCTTCTCTTCTTCCTCTGCCCGTGACCATGATTGGAGGTAAGGAACTTGGTAATGGTGGTGTTGACTCTGCGGATGAAAGCTCAAGAAGCAAGCTGACAAGGCCGAATTTTGAGCCCAGCAGGGAGTACCCGGATAAGAAAGGTGTTGAATTTCTGAGAGATTCAGAGATGGGTGGTGTTCACTCAAAGGCCACAAGCAGCAGCATGGTTGGTGGTGCCAGCTCAGGATTGCAAGAACTCACCCTGAGCTACCTCTGCGATGCACAAGGGCTGGGTCTTGCTGCTGATAAGGATATTCCTATTCCTGGTAAGAGCTTCTTGCTGAATAATCATTGTTTAGAAAAAGTTGTTAGCCACAAGGGCAAAGAGATTCTTGTTTCCGAGAATTCAAATCATGTTGATGGTGGTAAATTTGTTGAAAGAGATTTCTTGAGCCTGAGTGATACCAGAGAGAATAACTCCTCAAAGCGATCGGTTGAGGAAGAAGAAGAGGAGCAAGAGAGTAATAGGGAGAAGAAGCCAAGGCTTGAGACACTGAATCTCTCTCTTGCTTTGCCTGATGTCTCACTCTCTCTCACCGCTTCAAACGCCTTACAAAACGGTGCTGATCAGCAACAACCACAACCGCTTCGGCCTAAACCTACCAGGCCCTCAACTACAACATGGTCTAATAATGATTGCACAGCAACAGCTTCTTTGTCTTACTCTTACTCTCACCCTTTCTCACACAACCCAAGTTGCTCGCTTACCCGCAATTCAACTGATAATTTTGACTACTCTGTGAGTAAGGATGACCAAATTTGGAATTGTGGGGAGGGGACTAACGGTTCTGTTCACAGTAGGTTCAAGCCAATTGGAGATGGGGTTGGGTTTTCCAATCATGGTGGTGGTATTAGCTCCTTTATGCAGGGAAATAGCCAGTTTAAGACTACTAGTTCGGATAATCATTCCTTTTTCCCTTCTGAATTGCCTGCCAGACCAAGATTTGAAGCTCAATCTGGGGACTCGAGGGGTAGGAATTCCGAGAATGTGAGAATCTTGGAAGGGTTAGATGGTGGGGGGAAGATGAAGAAGCTCTCAAGGCCTGAGAGGATCCTGAGGGAAGTTGTTTCTGAGTCTGTTCCCGCCGCAGCACTGATGATTCAGGAGCTTGCTGATGAAGTCATAGCTTCAACCAAGGAATACCTGAAGAATCTCATTGAGAAGCCTGACAAGAAAGATGAATTGGTCAGCCTACAAAGCAGGCTTGAAAGAAGATCTGACCTCTCCAAAGAGACTCTTTCCAAGTGCCATAAGGTGCAGTTGGAGATTCTGGTTTCTGTCAAGATGGGGCTTGCAAGCTTCTTATATGGTAAAATTCAATTATCTGAGATGGTAGAGGTTTTCTTATATAGGAGATGTAGGAATGTTAACTGCAAGAGTCTGCTTCCTGTTGATGACTGTGACTGCAAGATTTGCTCAGGGAATAAGGGATTTTGTAGTTCGTGTATGTGTCCTATTTGTTTGAACTTCGATTGCGCAAGCAATACTTGTAGTTGGGTTGGTTGTGATGTTTGTTCCCATTGGTGCCATGCTGTCTGTGGCATTCAGAGGAACCTCATCAAGCCCGGTCCGAGCTTGAAGGGACCTGCGGGGACCTCAGAAATGCAGTTTCATTGTATTGGCTGTGGACATGCTTCTGAAATGTTTGGGTTTGTTAAGGATGTGTTCATGTGTTGTGCAAAGGATTGGGGACTTGAAACCTTGATGAAGGAGCTCGACTGTGTGAGGAAGATTTTTAGGGGAAGTGAAGACCGTAAAGGGAAAGAATTGCATGTCAAAACTGATGACATGCTGTTAAAGCTTCAAACTAAAATGGCTTCTCCTTCAGATGCCTGCAATTATATCACACAATTTTTCAACTGTAAGTGTCTGAACTATGGTGTTTGGTTCTATCCAATTTGCTTGTTCTTCTCGGAATTTGTTTTGCCTGTGTTCCTTACCATGTTTGCTTGTGTTACAATCACTTGACTTGAATAAAAAGATTCTTGTTTTCCTGCATCGAAATTAATTATAAGTATTCATGTTGGATATTTATTTTCATCCTAGGCTGTCATTTTTTAAGTGTGTCATTGGTGGTAACATATACTCCTGACATTCGAAGAGGAATGTTCTATTGGTATTATTGAAATGCCTATACACAAATCAAATTTAACTTGGTTATTGCTTAGCTTTTCTGTTACTTAATCATCACTCTTATGTATGTTCATACGCATATCTAAACCATCTAACGATGATTTTGCTGACAAACAGATGCAGATAACTTGCCAGACTTTCCCCTTTCTGCCATATCTGCAAAGGATATGGCATCATCTCAATCCAACATTACGAAAGACACACCATCTCTTCCAAAAACTAGTTCCCTAATGCCTAAATATGCTTATGACATGAGCTATTCTAGGCCACATTCTGGTGCCTTGCCAAATGATCTTCATCAAAAGGACTTCAAAGCTTCCATATTAAGCGAACTAAAAACTGAGGCTGATTTCCAACTGGGGGCTTTGCTAAGGAAAGGTGGACTTGACAGCTTGGAGAGCATTGTTCGGATAAAGGAGGCGGAAGCGAAAATGTTTCAGACGAAGGCGGATGAAGCAAGGAGGGAGGCAGAAGGGTTCCAGAAGATGATCAGGACAAAGACCGCGCAGATGGAAGAAGAGTATGCCGAAAAGCTAGCCAAACTGTGTTTGCATGAGACTGAGGAAATGAGGAGGAAGAAACTAGAAGAACTCAAAGTCTTGGAAGGTTCCCATTATGATTACTATAAGATGAAGAAGAGAATGCAAGATGAGATAGATGGTTTATTGGAGAGAATGGAAGCAACAAAGCAGCAATGGGTTTAATTTTTGTTTTGTCTTATATTTTTTCTTAGTTCAGAATACTCCTAAAAATGTGTGTAATTTATTGGTCTGCTGCTATGGTATTCTGGTTATTCCCAGAATGAATTATTTTCAATTGATAAGCTAAACTCTTTTAAGTTTTTGGTGTGTTGGTTTTTTTATTTATTTTTTTAATCATAAACTGAGAGGGGGCATAACTGCATAAATCTGAAGCTGAACAAATTCTGTGCTTCCCCTGCTCTGTCTTTTGGTCTTCAACACCATTAGTGTTAATGATGAGGGTATGTGGAGGAGAAATGTACATAATCTATTTCCTTTAAAGAAGTTGAGTTGTCATAATCTACTTTTGTGCACTTAAAGAAACAAATATACTGTGACGAAGCTGCAGAGAAGAAAGCTGTTTGACATGATTAGTATTATTTTATTACCAGTGTTGGTGGATGGAGCATAAAGGAGGATAATGCTAAGCAGCCACTTTGGCCTACATATTAATATTTCTTTGCTTACCGATGATTGTGGCTTCTGCACCACCACCTTAATTAATTAACAAGATTAAGCAGTGTTTTTGCACTTGCAGCATTGGAACATGTTCACAAAAGTAGATAATGAAAGAGAATCTGAATACTTTCTTGGTTGCAATCATATCAGTACTGTGTGGGTGTGGCATTTGACCTATCAAATCAGATTGTATTTCATATGGCTTTTATTCTTGATTTTGACAATAAATCTTACATAAGTATTTGTTTTATAAAAAATACTATTTATTCATTAACATCCCTCGTTAAAATCAATAATTATGTATC
>NC_029787.2:133016074-133016934 GCF_000816755.2 Arachis ipaensis | reverse complement strand
ATATATATAATTTAATTTATTTTTAATATATATTTTATATTTTTTATATATTTTTTAATGGTGATTAATTTTAATATATATCTAACATAATCATTTTATAACATTGAATATTCTCATTGAATTGTAGTACTTAAATATTAGTGGTATTCCCGATGTGATTAAAATAATGCTCCACCATAATAACAACATTGAATAAACTATTGTTTTTTTTCTTAATATTTATGAGGGTAAAGTACTAAATTGGTCATTTATGTTTGAGCGTATTTCTGTTTTGATCCTTAAAGTTTAAAGTGCTCTATTTGAATTTAAAAAAGTTTTATTTAGCATCAATTTAGTCCACAATGAGATCAAAGTTAAATAATTAACGGAATGCCCTACATAACAATAGCACAAGAACAAAATCGATAATCTAGAGAACAAGTACAAGTTCTAGAGGCACAAAATCAACCGTAGATGTAGTAATACATTTATTTATTATTTTTTATAATATAAATAAAATATTTTCTATAGAACTAAAGAAAATAATAAATAAATGTATTGATGTATCAACGGTTGATTTTGTGCTTCTAGAGCTTGTACTTGTTCTTCGATTTTGTTCTTATACTATTGTTATGTAGGACATTTTGTTAATTATTTAATTTTGACTTCATTGTGGGACTAAATTGATGCTAAATGAAACTTTTTTGGATTCAAATAGAACATTTTAAATCTTAAAAACCAAAACAGAAATACGCCCAAACATATGGGACCAATTTAATACTTTACCCTATTTATGATGAATTCTAAAGTTGTTCCTAATTTTAAATTTATCTATTTAAATTTTTAACGTTTTAAAATTATACGGTTAATAATATGTTAAC
>NC_029787.2:133011037-133015843 GCF_000816755.2 Arachis ipaensis | reverse complement strand
GACATATAATCATAATTAATTCCATATTTATTAGATTTAAATAATTTTTGGCTATATAAAAAGATAAAAAAATGGCTTTATTCTTTGAGTTTAGTATAAAATCAAATTTAAATTCAATTAGGTAGATAAATCTGCTATAAGTTTATAGTAGAAAATTGCACTATAATCAACCAAACTGACATACTAACAGTATTTCATAAATATATCTCAAGCTACTATTATCCGATTGACTTTTTTAAAGTTCTTTTTAAAGGTAACTCAATTCTCTATAAATTTTTATCTAATAAGTATTTCCAGATTCCAAATGTAGAAAAATTTATAGGACTTACAAAATGACAATTCAGATTGAAGATTTCATCTAAATGTGAGTTAGATTTTCATAACATAATAAACACATACCTAAAAGCTATTTGAATCCTTTCTTTCTCATTTTATTCTCATTTTCTATATAAAAATGCTAAGTATTTATCTCTACAGATTGTCATTCGCATACTTTCTCCATTTTATTATAAAAAAAAAAATCCTTATCTTTTCTCATTTTCTTACTCTCATTCTAAATTTTTCGCCAAACTATTTACAAATTCTATTCATATATTATTTGAGAAGGTATGCTCTATGAACTGTACCAACTATGGAGACTAGGAATATAGAAAATTCCTTTCTACAATAAAGCCAACATAGACTCAGATATTTACATAGGATTCATATCTTCTGCGGTCTCGATATTTATATTGAATTTATTGATCAAGTAAGATGTTTTTATCATCATAACTCATCATTTATTTGTTCCTCGTATGTTTTTATTAATAGTTTATGATCTATCAGCTTCTAACCAAATTCTAATCATTCTTAATCTTAATCTCATGTATGTATTTAGAAGAATGAAATATATCTCTTAACCAAAAAATTATACCTACATCAAAACACACACAAAATATGGCCATAGAACAAATTTCTCTTTGTTAATAAATTATGTCTATTTAATTTACATTGAAAAATATGTAGGATTTCTACGAATTTTACTGTAAATAGGGATTTTAAACTATTTTTTTATATGTGTCATATCTTAAATGTTTCTTAAAATATAAATACTATCATTGCATGTCATGATATAATGTCTTTTTATTACATCCACATTAAGCATTATAATAACCATCTTATGTGTATTAAAAAACTCAGAAAATGATCATTCGTTAAAGGATCCTAGGGTGCGTTTGTTTCTAAGAATAGGACAAGACAAGACACTAAGAACAAGACATAAATGATAGAGATACAAAATTTTGTGTTCTTATATCCTGTTTGATGATAAATTAGAACAAATTATAAAAATCTAATTTATTCTCATTTTTTTATTCAAAAAATTTGAGACGAAAAATATAATAATAAAAAATATAATTATAAAAAATTAACAAAAATAATGAAAGAAAAAATAAAAAATAAGTTATGTTCTTTGTTAGTGTCTCTGTGTCCTTCCTGTCAGGATGGACACAAAATACACTAATTTAGTGTCCCTTGACACATTGTCTCTGTCCATATCTCCTCCGTCAAACACGATTTTGTGTCTCTATGTCTCTGTGTCTCTGTCTCAGTGTCCTGTCTCTGTAAACAAACACAGTCCTAAAGGCAGGATAATCGAAGTAATTCTTCAATAAGGGAAGATGATCAACAAGCTCTTGAGATAAAAATTTTCAGTAAAAGAAAGGAGCTCCCATAAATTTTATACATTGTTTGAGTTCAATATCCTCCAAAATTAAAGTAATATCAAAAGAATGTTTAAGAAAAATAAGATCATTTTCATGCGTTGTTGCATTAGAGTTTATATCAACAAGAGATTCTTTTCCGTTCAAATAAGGAGAAATTAGGAGAATGTCAAGAGAAACCAAATAAAATTTTTTGTATGATTTAACATAGGCATTTCAATCCTGAGTCACATAAGTAGCATAAGTAAATGAAAAATATCTAAAAATTACACAACTTCCAGTAACAAGAACTTTTGAAAATAATAATAGAACAACATTGCATCTTCATTATTTTTATTTTTAAAACTTGAAGTGGCTAGGATGGATACAATGAAACCATATAGATAAACTATTAAAAAAATTTTGTTTCTTACCCCTCTCCCAGTAAATCTTTAAGAGCAATACGCTACTTGATTGAGTTAAAAAGACCAATATATTGTAAGATAACTAGGAACTGAATATCAAGGACATAGATATGGAAGATCAAGTACTTGCTCAAATTCATACTAAGAATGGAAGATAAGCGATTATTTTAGTCATAGTTATGCAAGGTGAGAGAGTTAGAATTTTTTATATGTCCTGTTTGATCTTTATTGAGTGGCTACAATTATAGCCATGCTGTTTAATTTTTTTTATATGATTATTTGATATGAGTAAAGTTTGTCATTATTTTTGTCTTTATAGTATCTTCTGATTTAGTATCACTAGATTCACTTATATTTTTCAACTCGTAATGATTCTAATGATTAAGATTCTCACTATTTTCAAATGGCTTTCAAAAATAAAAACTAATTATCCACTATTTTTTTATATAAATATTTGAGTATTATTTGAAAATATTAGCGACTTAAATAGGATCAAATGTTGGGGACAAAAACGATACATTATTCTTAGAGAAATGATCAAATCAAGAAAAATAAAAGTAAATTTTAATGGAATGAATTGCATTAAAAATTCAAAATTTTTACTTATCATAGAATATTAATAGAACGACTACCAGATAAACTTTTGGAAAAGAAAAAAAAGCATGATATATATATATAATACTTTTTTAATATTTAATTTAAATAAATTTTAATTTTATTCTTTAATAATATCAATTTTTTCAGTATATAATTATTCAATAATTTTTTAATCATATCTAAATAAATTGAAAAAATTGTCAATCCTAGGTGGCACTTAATGGACAAATCAGCAGTTTAACGTGCTATGTAGGCATATTCCGTTAATTCAGAGAAAAAATATTGACGGAAGATCTAGCTCGTCTCATAAAAATAAAGATCCATGGTCGAAAAGAGTATTTCTTTTTATTGAAAGCCACATTATTTTTGAGATAATTATCAAGCATCATTTATGATTTTTTTTTTCTCTAAAATTAAATGAAATGTTATGCAATTGTTTGATACCATTATTATTTTTCATATTTATTGTCTTTTCTTTTATACATATGTGGAATTTTTAAAAAGTGACCTGCCATTATTTGAATCTTTTCAAAAAATTATACAATAACCAATAAGGGGCGGCCAACCAGTAATTTTTTTTTTACTTTCTCTTTGAAAGAAATATGGAGTAAAGTATTGTTTTTGTCCTTAACGTTTGGAGTAAGTTTTAAAGTTGTTCCTAACGTTTAATTCGTCCTATTTAAATCCTTAACGTTTCAAAATTGACTCAATGTTGTCCTACCGTTAGAGATCTGTCAACAGAATTGACGGCGAGACAAAATTGAGAGGATTTTAAAACGTTGGAGACTTAAATAGGACGAAAACGTTAGAGACAAAAACGATACACAGAAATAAATTTTAATTTTATCCTTCAATAATATCAATTTTTTTACGGTAGATAGTTATTCAATTATTTTTTAATCACATCTAAATAAATTATACTTAATCACATTACTTTTATTCTAAATAAATTTATTCTTTTATAATTTTACTCTTAAAAATTTTTAATCATCATAAAATACTTGTAGAATGATTAGTACATAAATTTATGCAAAAAAAAAAAGGCCAGATAATTCTTCTAATATATTATCCTGTTCCTAATGTTTTTATCTTATTTAAATCATTTTAATATTGTCCTACTAAATTCTGTTAACAGATTATTAACCGCATATAATATTGAGACGATTTTAAAAATGTTAAGAATAAACTTATGTTATCCCAAACGTTATTAACAAAAACTATATTTTATTCTAACAAAAATTTCGTTATCTTTTTATTTGCCAATGATCACTAACACTAAGCTAGTTGTGTCATGGTGATTCTCAACCCTCTCCAAGTGTTTGGAATTGGTGAGAAAAAATTAGAGCTAAAAGAAAGAATAAGACTTAAATTAATTTATAGGTCAATTACATATTTAAAAGTCACTAAAAAATAGAATAATTTTATTCTTATTTGACATTTTTTTTCAAGTTGTGAACGCATCATGACTGAATTTAGTGTGTATGCTGTTAGTAGCAGTGGCGGCAGCAGCTAGCATTGCTTATGGTGATTGGAGCTACAAATAGAATCAGAATATGGAGGAAGGAAAAAGTAAGCAAGGAAGGGATGATATTGTTACAGGTGTATTGAGAAATCAGGAAGTGGGAGTAGGCATCCAAATCCAAATAATGTAACTGTATTGTATGCGAAGAATGCAAAATTAAAAATATTATTTGTATATTAAAATTAATTATTAATATATATTTATATTTTAATATATATTTTATAATAATAATTAATTTTAGTGTATTCATAATGTAATCGAGGCCAAATATATGAAATCGAGAAGTTGGTGAGTTGAGATTTCCGCAGAATGTGAATGAGTTTGCTTTCAATGTAAAAATAATCGGTGGGGACCACTTTCTAGGTAATGGAATTGGAAGTGGGGCAGGGGCAGTTCCACCAACAAAAGAAAAGAATATATTATAAGCCCAATTAAAAATAAAAAAAATCCACATAGTTTTGTTTATTTGACGAATTTAACTATTATGTATCTGACTTATTATCTTATCAGATTATTTGTATTTTGTATATAAAAAAAATTATTTGTATTTTAAAAAAAAAATTATATGATAATAAATTAATTC
>NC_029787.2:132991207-133010573 GCF_000816755.2 Arachis ipaensis | reverse complement strand
GATTCGGCTAAACATATTATGTGTGAATTGTAACGATCATGCTTGGGCCGTGTTTGGTGTGGGTTTTTTTCTTCAGAATTGCCCTCAGGACTCCTTTGTTAGGCCATACCCTTAAGCTCACAAAATATAAAAAAGTAATGGAAAAAATGCGGAGCTTTGGGGCATTTTTTATGGCCTCAAAGTGGCGTACGAGGTAGGCATGAGGAGAATGGTGATATTAGTGCATTCCTTGGAAGTTAATGAGATCACAAAAAGTCAGCAAGAGTCCCAAATTCATGATACTCTCCTAAGAGACATTGTAGAACTTAAGAAGAGGCCCTGGCCTCTAAAATTCCAGCATACGTTAAAAGAAGATAATTCTTGTACAGATTGGATAGCTAAATAAAGCCTTAAGAGCCAACATGGGATGCAGTTTTCAGTAGGGGTGTGTATGGTTCCACCCGATCCGAAGATTCGATCCGGTTCTAAATATTTTAGGGACTAATTTGGTGTGATTTTATTGGGTCTAAAGTCAGGTAAGGGATTCAAAAATAGACCCGATCATTATTTCAGGTCGGGTCTGAGATATAGTTCGGGTCACCCGAATCCGGCTCGATGGTCCGGTCATCATACACAATTAATATTTTGTATTATTAGTGATAGATGATGGCTATTCTTATGTAGAATTTAAGTATTGTAAACCTTAATATTTTGTGTTATTAGTCATTATAAGACTATAAGTTAATGTTTTATGTTTAAAATACATAAGACTTTAGACTAATACATAATATTGTGTTATTTATATTGATTTAAATATTTGGTGTTATTAGACAATATTAGTATTGATTATGGTTATTCTTTAATTTTAGAGAATGGTTGGTTTTTGTTATATTTTTCTAAGTAAATTTTACCATGTCAAATAATGGTTGGAGTCTTGAAAATTTGGATTTTTTTACATGCTAGCTTACAAGAAGATATCAAAGTAATGTAATGTTAATGACTCGGTTTTCATCCGATTTTATCCGGTATAATCATGGCCCGAAAGTGTTTAGGTTTCATCAGATTTAAAGCCAGATTCAAGTTTAACAAATAAGCCTAATATATATTTCGGGGTGAATTTGGATCACATCCAACCCAGTTTCACCCGACCCATGACACCCTTAATTTTCAGACACTCCATGGCTATTTTTCTTTTTTGGTATCTTTCAATCTTTCAGACTCTCCACCGTTACGAATTAAAACTTTATTTAAAGATTTGTCATTAGTCAATAAATTGTTACATATATAAAATAAAATTTAAATTTTTAATACTTACTTAAATAAATTAATAAATTAACCACTAGAGTAACTTAATTTCTTTCCTAATAGATTATCTCACTGACTGTAGCAAGGTCAAATGGAATATAACTCCCATAAGTTAGTTTTCGTTTTTGGACTTAGGCCTGTTAGTTTACCCAAAAAAAAATCTAACTATAAGGGAGTAAAAGTCACGTATAATGGTGTACAAAAAAAAAATACATATAATTCAAATTACAAATTTAATCATGATTATCTTTTATTTTATCCTTTTACAGTTTTTCTTACTTTAGAGGATTTTTTTTTTCTTTAAAAAAAAAGTTTTTTAAAATCACTCCATCGCGTATAGAAATACTTATTTAACATATCATAAAAGTTTTTAAACAAATTTAATTATTCTATAAATGAATTAAACAGTATATATATTCATATATAAATATAAATTAGTTAATTTTAATAACTCACTTTGGTTTATAAGTAATATTTTTGTGGGAGCAAATAGAGAGTACAACCTTGATTCTTAAAGTTTAAGAAAGGAACCTCAATCAATAGTCCAAATAAAAAACAAATGATAGAAGGCATTTCGGGTATATCCGAAAAAAGAAATGAAGAGAAAATGGAAATAAATGTCAATGGCCATAATGAGCCAAACCAACTGAGATATCGACAAAGACACCAAACAAGAGAATTGCAAGGGCGGTGAAGTTGATCAAATGAGTCTCTCTCTGGTGCGGTAATAGTTTCAACATTGCATACCTATTCATGAAACCCGTCATTGCAGCACATATTGCCATGTACAACAGTGCTCTACCGCCAGCTATGTGCCATGGAGACATTGAAACTCTTGATTCTCGAGCTCCGAACATGAACATTAGTCCACCAAGCCACTGCAAGCCGAACAAGCAGAAGGTACCAAGGCCAATCCATGAGTGGAGGCTGTATACATCAACCAAGTTGACCATATCATGGTACTTGAAGACTGCACATATACCAACAATTCCAAGTACTATAGCAATCAAATGAAGCATTGCATGAATCGTCTTTCGTGTTGTCCATTCTATTGTTACCATGTGGTGTGTCATTATCGCTGCTCACATTTAGTTACCAAAATCAGCCAAGAATCAACACAAAAGAGCAAAAGGGAGATGAGAAAGAAAGAGAGTTAGATACCTTGGCCAACAAGGAAAATGAACCCAAAGTACATCAGAAAAGGGTGAACCTGCAGGGCAGAGTTACATTAAGTATGAAATGGAATGTGATTATTAACCTTTTCACAATCTTAATAAAAACCATTACATTGAAGACGCGATCCGGATCTTCAGAATCATACTCGATCCCGCCGCGGTAATGCAGCAACCAAACAAGCAAGAGGATGAGGGCAAGGAAGCCAAACAACTGTGCTAAAGCCAAGGTACTGCTAGAACGCATCGTGTTGGAAGATGATGGAGAATTGATATTTCAGAAACAATGAGCTTTTTCATAAACAATGTTATGCTGCTGCTTCTGCTGTGGTTCAGTCTTATTATAGAGTCTTCCTTTTGATAAAGTTCATTAATCAATAAAAGAGGGAATTGCTTGATCTCTGGTTTTGGAATTTCGAAAACTTTGTGCTTTAGCTAAGCATCTTCTTCTTCTAAAGCCAATTCTAGTAACGTGTAAAGCATATTCTTCTGTCAGATCATTCCATTTTGTCTTTATGTTTATTTCATATTATTCATTGGTCGATTAGCCGTATTCTTCTAAACAATTCTGGAAAGTAAATTTTACATAGGGATTAGTAGTAGTATTGATGATGAGTTGCAGATACATTTATTGCTTCAAATTATTAATTTTTACCTTCCATCAAAGAAAAAAGTAACTCACAAAAACGATCGATTGCTTAACAACTAGAGATGTGAGAAATATGAAGGAAAGGAAAAGAGAAGGGTAGCTATGTTGGTCAAGAAAGGAATGGGGATCCGAGATACAACTTTTACCAGATTTTCAGCCCACAGTAATTGCGGTATAAGTAACTTAGGGTTTTTTTTCAGTTTCAAATTTTTATTAGCACCCCACCCTATAAAAAAATTGGTGATTGACTTTCAGACATCTGTGGTTAAGTCTCAATCCTGAAATTTCCAAGCTCTGTTCTCTTCTGTGGAACAAGTGAGAAAGCCCTTCTACACAAAATAGAAAAGGTAGGGTGAAAGAGGATCATCTTGGCATAATCCTCCACATGGTTTCAAAAAATCATGAGGTTAACTATCCACAGTAACAGAGTAAGAGACTGTTGTCACGAGTTCCTGAATCCAGTTCATCCATTTGTTACAAAAGCTCCACTTTCGCATAATAGCCCAAACAAACTTCCACTTCACCATGTCATACGCCTTGCTCATATCTAATTTCAGAGCCAAATCAAAATCACCATATTTTTTATTCTTTAAGAAGTGCATAAATTCATGGGCGATCAGTACATTATCACTAATCAAGTGACCTTTTATGAAAGTGCTCTGGTTGTCACTGATTATTTTGTTCATTACAAACTGAGCTCTGTGAACCAGAATTTTAGATAAAATTTTGTAGAAAACACTGTTCAAGCTTATAGGTTGAATATCTTTCATGGTTCTAGCATTTGAAACTTTAGGAATAAGACAAATATGGGTGTGATTAAGGATCAGTTTGGATAAACAACTTTTTTTTTGTGAGAGAGGAGGGTCAAAGACCCCAAAAATAAAAATTAAAAGAACCATCTTGAGAGGGAAACACTTGCAGCATCTAACATAAGAAAATTAACTATATCAGAAGGTGCAGCTTCAAGAACGTGAAGTCCAAAGGGGAGGTTATGCCTTTTCTTTGCGAGATTGTCAGAGAGTTAGTTTCACGTAAGGTATGTGACCGTTGGACATTATGAATACGTCTAGCAAGGATGCCAATGTCAGCAACAAGGGGGCGCACGGGTGTGTAGTAGGACAGCCTTTCTTAATAAAATTGATAGCTGCTAAAGAGTCAGACTTAACCATTAAATTAGTGAAGTTGTTTGCTAAGGAAATTTGAAGCCCACAGATTATCCCCCAAAGTTCGGCATGCATAATAGAGCAACTGATCAAGTTACAGGTGAAACTTTTAACAAATTGGCCAAAGTGATTACGGAACACTCCTACTCACGCAGCACTATCAGCTTGAGACAGAAAAGAACCATCGAGGTTAACTATTTTATACATGCATCGAATTACATAAAATTAATTAGAAAAAATAACTACCTTTTACATTGATTACGTGAATAGTCATAAAAAAAATAACTGTAATTCTACAACTGTATAGACCACTTTTTATAAGTCAAAAGTTAAAAAAAGTTACTTATAGAGTTTCCAAACGGACCCTAAGTATCCCTCGTGATCACCTTTTTTTTATTTGTATGTAACATTATTTAGTTAGACATTTGGAATCTATTTTATTTAAATTTTTTTTCCATTAAAGTAAGCATTAAAGTAAAGATTTAATTCGATTTTTGTCCATTTTTACGAAGAATAAGATATTTTTTTTATCTAAAAAAGGAACATTTTAGTCTTTAACTTTTTAATTTTAGGACAATACGATTTTTTCTGTTAAAAAATTTATTAAATAGTAACGAAAATTGATTTTGTAGGAGTTTTATTTGTAATTTGTGAGAATTTTAAACCCTCATAAAGTTATGACTACTACTACTTCGGTACCACTACCTTTTTCATCTTCATCATTATCACTTCTACTTCTACTATTTGTATTGTGTAATCATACTTTATCATCATTATTATCTCTTCTACTATCATCATCACCAATATGTTATCATCTTTCATTTCTTATTCGATGCTATTTTTTCCTTTAAAAAGTCTTCATACTGCAATTATTTTTTCTAGCGACATCATTTCAAACAATGGTCTTTCTCCACGTAAACACCACTGGTAAAGAAATTTTTCAAAAATAATTTTATTAATAGTTTGTGAGAGTTTAAAACCCCATAAATTACAAATAAAATCCCCTACAAAATTAATTTTTGTTATTATTTAACGAATTTTGTAATAAAAGAATCGTATTGTTCTAAAATAAAAAATTGAGGGTCGAAGTGTGCCTTTTTTTGGACAGAAGATGCCTTGTCTTTTGTGAAAATGGACAAAGACTGGACTGAGTGTTTACTCCTAAAAAAAGATAAAAAAACACACTGACTACATATAATGAAGAACAATGTTAGGGACAGGCAGGGGTTAAGCGTCAAACAAGGCAGACTAGCAACGACGACCTAGCCAGTTTGATCGGGCTTCTAACGAGGAGCAACTGGCTGATCATATTAAGGTATGTATTTTTTTTTTTTTTTGTACGAAAGGAGATTGGTTCTATTGTGTTTTGTTATTTTTGCAAGGTTTTTTCTGTCTCACAAAGAGAAATTTTTTGATCAATTTTGTAGTTTTGAATATGATTCTTTGAAATTGAACTATCAAACCAATTCAACCTAGCTCGGTTTAATTGGATAAAAGGAACCCAATGAATTGAATAAACTATTTTAAGATCGGAATCAGTTGATGCTTTGGTTTAAATTAAGAGTTCAATTTTGATGTTTTACACAGTGTACAATCACAACCGTTCTTTTAGATGATCATTCATGCTGTTAATATAAAAGGTAATTATTTTTGTTAATGTGACATTGTGTGATTGGATGTACGTATAAAACGGTTTTACTTAGTGCATCAAAATTAAATAAAAGATAGACAAAAATACGCATAAATTTTCACACGGTGGACAAATATACACTCTATTTTTTAATGGGTTATGGGCATACACCAATATCAAGTTCGTTAGTCATTTCTACTATTTTGTTGCCTGAGGAATTTTTCGTATAGTTGTTGCCTCCAGATGACACCTTATTTGCCATGATGACATTGTGCATTATGTGACGTGGCCCTTTTGATGACGCAATGAAAAATAATTGTCAAATTATTGAATTTGTTAAATTAAAATAAAAAAATTTACAAGTTACAACGTCTTTTCATTTTCTTCCCGTCCCACTCAACTTCGAACAGAGTCCTAGTAGAGTAGAGAGTGAACAAGAAATCCTTCATTCTCTTCCTTCGTGATCTTCGTTCTATGAGATTAAAAGGAAATCATCTCTCTAAACCTTCTTCGCGGCTCTCATAATAGGGATTGTAAACCCTAAAGTATCAAAATGTCACAATCTCAACGAAGGAAGAACATACCTCATGTTTGTGTGAGTGGTTGTGGTGCTCCTCTTCTGCGCTGAAGGATAGAAAGAAGAAATTTGACTACAACAACGACAAGTGTCTGCATGGACTTAATGCAGTGGTGCTTGGGTCTGTAACAGAGTGAACCCAAAAAGATTATTTTTTCATTGTCCGTTATAGGAGGTATGTGATTTCTTGTTATGTTTATGATGATAAATGCTATGCATCTTATATGAAAAAGGCTGAAATTGTCCTTGGATTCATGAATGTAGAAGGTTGAATTAAGGTGTGATTATTTCATTTGGTTTGATGAAGTTGTTGATGTTAAAAAAAAGGGATTCAGGAGCAGAGTGAAAAAAGCAAATGAAAATCTGTAGAGAAAGTAAATGGAAAGTGAAAGAAGAGATGAAGAAGATGTAGCAGACAATTGATGGAATTAATGAAGAATTGAAGAGTATTAAAAATTAGATTCAGTGTGTATGAAGTTGAGAGGAAAAGAAAGAGAATGAAGAGACGTTGTAATTTGTAATTTTTTTTATTTTTTATTCTAATTTAACAAATTTAAAAATTTGACAATTATTTTTTACTGTGTCATTAAAAAAGTTACGTCACATAATGTACAGTGCTATAATGGCAAATAAGGTGTCATCTGGTAACAACTACGTCCGAAAAAGTTACTCTGGTAATAAAAAGGTAACAATGATCAATGAATTTGATATCGGTGTGTACATATGACTTATTAAAAAATAGAGTATATATCTGTTCATTATGTGAAAATTTATGTGTACTTTTATCCATTTTTCTAAATTGAATTATTAAATTAAATTATTAAACCCTGGCTAATTGGTTGAATAAAAAAATCACCTGGCAAAAAATCTATAAAAAAATTGGTCGAAGTGGCAATTACTGATGAACTGGGAGTAAAGTACTAACCCGGTCCCTATCCATTTTTTTGAATGACAACGCGACCCTTAACAAAAAACGCAATCCATTTCGGTCCCTGACCTCTGTGCTCCATCTGCCAACGTGGTCCTTCTGTCACTTTCACGGCGAAAACTCAACGGAAATTGCTAATGTGTGTAGGCGAGTGGATGACATGGATGGCTTGGGTGGTTACGTGGAAGATGGAAGCCCACGTGGCTAGGTGAAATGGACAAGGTCCTTTCTGTCCTCGTCCACAACACAAAAACACCATCGTTTTGAGGTTTCCAGGCGTCTTTATTAGACGAGTCTGGTCGTCTATCTCCCCTGTTTCGTGTATGGAACCGATACCACCATGAGCAATAGCAGAGATCGTGGGAGTGGAAGAGATGTGTCGAACGATGAGGGTAGGAGTATTTCTGTGAGTTCCGTTGGCAGTGCTGGAGCGAGGAAGAAGAAAAGATTCGTTGCCCCGAAATGTAATTATGGGATTCATGCAATTCTATTCATGTCGTCAACACAGTCGAACCCTAATATGCTATTCTTTGGATGCCCAAATTTCAAGGTATGAAATAATTAGTTATGTTCATATTCCTACCAAGATCTGTAGCAAGCATCTCTTCATTGCAATACTAGTTTTTCCTTTTTTTACTCTGCAGACTGCAGAATCTCATTGCAAATATTTTCTATGGCTGGATAAATATGTTTCACTATTTGAAGAGGAGCAAATAAAGGATGACAATCTTTATGGTCGGAATCCAAAGCAAAATCATTTGTTGGATGCAGTCGTTTCAATGGAGGAGAAAGTGACTAAGCTAGAGGACAGAGTTTCTGGGTTAGAGTTGCAGATGAAAAATTCTAGGCACGTTAAGTGTAATAGGGGTTTTAGTTATTCATTGATGGCTGTTGTGTTTGTATTTGGAGTTGTATTTGCAAATTATCTCCGTTAAACTGGATAGCAGATAGTAAGTCTATGATGTTATTTTTTATTTGGAACTGTCTGTTGCTGAAATAGTTGTATCACTTAATAGTGTAAATCCGAATTTATTAAATGAAATAGTTGTATTTGTTGTTTGGAAAAGATTGACTGTGTCAAAAAATAGAATGTGTTATACTCGAATTCTTTCATTCCATGAAAAGCAATTCAATAATAACTAACAATAATATGTAACATTAACAACTTCATATAGTAACCAAATGTCAACATCTTGTGCACAAGGTGACTCTAAAAGTGGGCAACATATAGCCCTATACCAACATAAGCAACACAAAGATAAATAGAGTATTATAAATCCTTAATTCACACAGGCTATCAAAACAGAAAGCAAAAGACTGTTTGTTGTGCCTGTATGTAAACTAATTTATCAAAAAGACAGCATCTACTTGTTAGAATATAAACCTTCTAGTTCTTCCTAAGAGGCCTAAATCCAGGAGTGGCAATGAACTTGAATAGTCTTGATGCATTCCTGGAAGTTGCTGCGGTCATTGTCTCAGCACTAAGTCCATGTTGTGTGCTAGTAAGAGTGGGAGGCCTGAAGTGAGGTCCAATGATTGGAGGACTCTGATTCACCATAGAAACTTGAACAAAGGTGGAGGAAATTGGTGGCCTAACAATTGATTGCTTCATCCTTTGTGTAGGTGGGTTATTCAAGTTGGGGGTCTCAGATGCTCCCTGTAAACCAACAGTATTGCATTATGTGAAACAAAAGATAAGATTAAGACATTTCTATTTATAATGCAATTGTGAATTATGTCACTTATAACCTCTAGTTGGGGAGCAGACTGTGAAAAAGGAATTTTATCTCCTTGTCCCACTGTTGTACCTTCTTTTGGTGTTGATTTAGGTAGTTTTTTTTTTTTTTTTTTGCCTTTATCTACATTCATAAATAGTATACATCTCAATCTATAGTCAACAATAAAACTCATGAACATATTTAAACTAAGTAACCCTACAAACTACTTACCACAGGATCTAGAGAAGTTCCTTCAACACTAGCATTCAGATTGTTTTCCTCACCAACATGGTTCTGTGTGGGTTATTATACAGAGATGGCAATTAAATGCTTCATCAATTTTTACAATGACAATTAAAACCCTGACCAATCTATCATGTGACACTTAAATCATTAACCATTATGATTATATGACAATTCGAACCCTAAAGAAGCCATACCTGTGTGGTACTAGCAGAGTCCACTGCTAGAGCAGACTTCTTTAAAGCCCTCCTTTCTTTCTTGGTCATAGGCTTTCAATTAGGACCTTTGGGTGGATTGGAGCATGTTTTGTAGTAATGACCTGTTTGGCCACACTTGTTACAAGTCACCTCGAATTTCTTCTTGGCCTTGTGGGAATGCATCTCCGTCTCCACATAATCGACTTTTCTCTTCATTTTTGGATGATGAGCAGCTTTCTTAATTGGGGGAGGTAGTGACTGTAGTGAATTAGTTGGAGTCCAGTATTCTTCACTGTTAACTGGACTAATGCAGTGTGAGTAGGCTGATCTGATAGCATCCATTGTGAGTCATTTATGCACAAAGTCCTCTGGCTTCAACCCCATCTTAGCCATGGCTGCAACTGCATATTTGCAAGGCATGCCTGCACACAAATTATGTAAAAAAAATATCAAGTATTTAAAGACTTTACATGTACTAAATAGACCATCCATATAAGAAGATGAATTGTATACTAGTTAGCAGCCACACATTGCAGGTACATATCCTGCTTTGTAAGTTTACTCCAACCTTGTGCCGTTGCATATGAACTTCAAACAGTACACTATCAGAATCACCATCTCAGATTGCGCTCCACTTGGTACTCTTGGGCTTGATAAACTGATCAAGTCTCTTCTGCTGTATAGGGGCCAAGATACCAGTGTGGTTCTCCAATCTCTTCTTGTGCATAGCCCTTTTTCTCATGATGTAACACCTCAAGTCTTCACACATTGACAAATTTGGCTTCTTCTTGTATTCAACAATCTTGGCATTCCACACCTCACACATATTGTTCGTTATGTTGTCAACCTTGAGCCCATGGCTGAAATAGGCCTTGCACCACACACCCGAGTCAAACCTCTGCAAATACTCCCAAGCTCCCTCATTCAGTTTCTTTAATTTCTCCATGGCACTGCTGAATTCTTGAAATGTTATACAACGAGAGCACTCCCATACCATCTGCTTTGTTTGTTTATCCTTCAAATGTTTTATAAAGTTCTTCCAAATATGAAGAACGCAGTTTTGGTGATGGGCAGTAGAGTTCACTTCCTTCATTGCCAGCTCCAAACCCTATGACAGATTCGTAAACAATAGCATTGTGTTTAATTAAATAAAAAGTAAACTCAACTTCTAGCTACAAACACCACAAAAATTATGTAACATTTGATAGAATATGTAATTAAGTTAAAATAAGAAAGTGTAGTTCTAAACTGAAGAAACTTACTTTTTGTTGGTCAGAAATAAAGTTCCACCCATGTTGTGGAACTTCACCCAAGTCTTCTTTCAAGAATGTTAAAAACCACTTCCATGTGTCCTTGCATTCATTCAGGACCACTGCATATGCAATGACATAGAAGTGGTTATTTGCGCCTTGTCCTACCACACTTAGAAGCTGCCCACCGTAACGGCCCTTCAAGAAGCAGCCATCCAACTCTATTAGTGGCCTACATCCCTCCTTAAACCCCTTCTTGCAGGCATCCAAACTAATTTATAACCTATCAAATAGTGGTAGGGATTCAGGTTGAAAATTACTTCCATCAAGGCAGTTGATCCTGGGTTACTTCTATGCAATTTCATAAGGTAATCACGTATCTTTCCATACTATGTCTTTTCACTCCCAATGACAACCTCTCTCGCAACCTTCAATGCTCTATCTACCATTTTGGGATTGATTTCACATTGCATTCATCTATCATGTAATTCCTGGCTACACTTAGCTTCAGGTCAGGCTATGTGAAGGGTTCTTAACTAACTTATCAGTCACCCATGCTCTGCCAGCCAAGCTGCTACCAAAATTTCGTCTACAATTGTGTTCATTATAAAGAGTCTTGATCTGAAAGCAACCTTTTGAACGGTTCCAAGAAGTAAAAAATTAGCCAAAGACATTCTTCACCTGCACAAGTTGCCCTCACCCTCAACTTCTCATTCTTAATGTGTAAAACATCTTTACCTTCGTGCACAAAATAATCTTTCAGGGCTTTCTTGAATGATTCCATAGTGGGGAACAAATGTCCAACCTTAAATTGGACCTCACCATATTCAGTGTCCTCATCAAAAGTGTCATAGGCTGTTTTACCCTCATCTCCAGATGAAACTGAATTGTTGAACACCTCACTTTCATACTCATAAGGTTTCTCATATTCACTATCCAGCTCTGCTGCAGCTGCGTCTGGTACATGATCTTCAGCTCCATCAGCAGCATTTGTTGCATCCCCTCCAGCAGACCCATTTTCTCTAGAGCTTCTTGGGCCTCTAAGCTCTGGCCTATGTCCGCTGTTCTCCCTCTATATACCTTGCTTACCAAGCCCCTCCTTTAGCACATGTTTTCTCCTAGCACTAGAGTATTTTCTACTAGCCCTTTTCTTAGCTGTTTTAGGGGACATCTATCCTCTGCTGACTTAGGCCCTTTCTTCTTAGCCACACCAGTTTTATTTCTTCCTTTAGGTGACATCCTCTCCTTAACTCAAGTCTTCTGCTTGTTCTTCTTCTTATTCAAACTGTCATCAGACTCATAACCAAGAGGAGGCGGCTTATAAGCCTCATTCTCAGCGCTTTCGTATCCATCATTCGAGGAAGATGATGATGACGACTTAAGGGAAATGCCGTCACTGGAAATCACAACTTCCGCCCCAACCCCATCACCAACTACCTCTGGCAAGTCCACAGGATGATCAAAGTATATATAAAATTCATCTGTCTCCTTGTTCTTATTAATACCCTCCCTCAGTTCATTAATTTCTTTATCCCCGTGAATGGCATGAAGTTCAGATTCCATATCAGAGGCAGTCATATCACACCAGTACATTGCCTTAAACTCCATGTAACCTAACTCTTTAAATAAAGCAACCAAATCAAAGTAATTAATCAGGTCAACATCCATTGGTAGTCACCTATGAACTTTTTCATGCATGTAGCTAAGAATTCCTTCACTGTCCTTCTTGAAATTCCCACATGGTGAAACACATGGATTATCAGACATTCAGACATCTGAAAAAGTGCAAAAAAATTTGTTAACTCCTAATTAAAAAATTTAAACATGCAACACAGTTTCTTCAATCTTACATCAATCTAAACAGCCAATCCTAATAATCTGTTTCAACTTTCAATAATTTTTTAACACATCTTTACACTTTCATCTTATTTAAATACATAAATCTCCAAAGATATGACAACAGAAACAATATTTTAACCTCTCTCTACCCCCACCACAGCTGAATGCAAACAACAATTGTAGAATGAGGACCACACACAAGCAAAATAGTGAAAGGGACAGTAATGACACCAACCTCAGCAATCAGTGCTGTGTGCCGAACCATCCAAGTTCCTTCAACAGCGCCGTCTAACAACCGTCTACGTCTCCGTCAGAAGTTTCGTCAGCAACCTTGTCACCAAGCTTTTCACCACTCACCCCTGCCTTGATGGAAAAGAGAGTTGTCTGCTAGGGTTTAGAATGTAATTGTGTTAGAGGGTCAAGGGTCTTTGGGGGATAATATATAAGGCGCGAAACCAAACGACGCCTGAAAACCTCAAAACGATGGCTTTTTTGTGTTGTGGACGAGGACAGAAAGGACCTTGTCCATTTCACCTAGCCACGTGAGTTTCCATCTTCTACCTAACCATCCAAACTATCTATGTCATCCACTCGTCTACACACATTAGCAATTTTCGTCGAGTTTTTGTCATAAAAGTAACAGAAAAACTGTGTTGGCAGACGGAATACAGGATCAGAAACCAAAATGAATGGCGTTTTTTGTTAAGATTTATGGTTTTCAATTAAAAGAAAAAAAATTTTCAGAACCACCCTCTTTTTCTCTTCCCCCTCTCTAAACAAACGATGAAACGAAACCCTACGCAAACCCTATCAGAAGCTCAGAGTTGCAGCCACATTCAAACTTCGGAAGGCCACCACTATCGCCGCCGGCGGTGACAGCCAGCGGTTACCGTCGTCGCTTCTCGAAGGTCTGCTCGGATCTCTTCTCTTGGATCCGCTTCTCCTCGACGTCGCTAAAAGNNNNGTCGCCGTCTCTGTCCTCGCGTCAAGCCAGTCTCCGTCGCCGTCGTCGTCGTCGTCGCCCTGAACTCGTCGTCTCTATCTTCGTCGTGAAGCCTGTCTTCGAGCCCCCTCTCTCTCTCCCGCTCTCTCTCTCTCTCTGTGTCCGAGCTCACTTCACTTCCTCCCTCGCTGTCACTTCCGTTCCTCCATCGCCGTCACTTCCGTTCCTCCCTCGCCGCCGGTAAGCACAGCTGCTTCAGTTTATGTTTGTTAATTTTATGAATTCTGAGTTGCTGTTTTTCTTTTCTTTTTTTTTAATTTTTGCTTATTTTGTTAAATTTTGAGGGATGATAGTTGATGGTGTTTTGTTAAATTTTCTGAAATAATTTTGTTATTCTGAGTTGCTGTTTTTCTGAAATAATTTTGTGTTCTGAGTTGGGATTGTTGCTGATGTGATTCTGAATTTAGTTTGGATTCTTTGCTTAGTTTATCTGTTTTTGGATTTTCTGGCTTTGGATGCTGAGAAGTTTTTGGATTCTGAGTTTTTGGTGAAAACTTGATTAGTATTGAGGATGCAAATGTAGAATAAGATTCAGTTCAAGAAAGAGTGAAAGAAGAGTAGTTAGACTCTTGATTAGTTAGTTATTCTGTTTCAGGTCAATAGCTTCCATATATATAGTGCAGACTTTGTATTTGGAAGTGTGATTCAGTTTTTAGTTCAAACTAATATGATTCGTGTGTATTGATTCTCAATAATTCTGTTCTCAATTTTAAGTCTTTGAATTCATTTCTTTGTTTCTTATATCACAAGAATTCCTCTCTTCTTTCTTCTGCTCATCACCATTCTGTTCTGATTATCTTGGAGTGCTTATCTTGATTGTCAAGCAATTGAGCTTGATCTTCTACAACTAGAAGTCTTTGTTAAATTTTTTGTGATTCTGAATTCTTTGTTGCTGATGGTTTGAGTTCTTGTGTAAGTTTGTTTTTTCCATTGTTGCCGAGTGATTATTAGTAGTTATTGTTGAATTTTTTTTATTCTACATTTTTGTTGCTGATGTGATGAGTATTGTTGCCGATTACTTGATTAGAACTTAGAAGTTAATAAGAAATTTTTTATTTTGTGAATTATTAGTGATAAAATATGACCAAGTTATTATGTAAAATGGTAAAACTTTGAATTTTATTAGTTTAAGAAACATTGAATTTGAATATTTCAAATTGTATATTGAATTTTTAATGATTTTATTGTATATTTGATTAAACCGGTTCAATTACGGTTCGACCTTGGTTGGACCATTGAACTTGTCACTTGACCAATTTGGTTCTAGCAAATAAACTAAAGTCTACATAGGCGCCAGTTTTGTTCTTCATATGTTCAATCTATGCTCCACTGGTTAAGATGGAAAAGATGTTTTATTAATTAAATCTCGGCTCTCAAGTCTCTCTACATATTAAATAGGAAATACCTTCAAGCTGCCATAATCCATCCTCCTGATGGCAGACAGATTTACAATCTTGCTGATGCATTATTATTGTCCATTGAATCTTATTATAAGTTCTCATCAAGATCTTAAACTGTGTGATACAGATCTTAGAGCTTTCACACTATCATTGGGGCTTAATTTGTTTCTCTGATGTATGATTGGATTAACCTCAGATTCAAACGGTGTTTGTAACTCAAGGATCTCACCATGCAAGCAGCAACTTACGGTTCTGTATTCTGTTTCTCTCACAGGTTCGAACTTACTCTTATTCCCTGGTTTTATGCAGCTTGAAACAGTGTCTGCTTAGTGCTTTGTGCAAATTATGTTAGATTGATTCTAAAATAGTATATAATTGTATAACAGAAACTTAAGAATAAATGCACAGACAAGTTTGGTGAAATTACATGCACTACATCCCTCTCAGCTTGATCGGAAGTTTGAACTAAATTTGGGACCTCATATTCATAACTTTCCCATTAATAGAAAACCAAGCAGATTGTATGTGCTTCCGAACACAAATGATGGCCACCCTTCTGCTTCTACTGTAGATGATGGAATGAACACAAACCATGCTCCTAGTGGCACGTCCCCAACGTTTCTCAGCAATTGGTCACCTCCAAGGTACCTGTGGAGGGGCTTGTCAGTTTTAATCTTGGCAGGACAGGTAATAATGAAGACTTTAAAGGGAAAGGTTCATTGGAGGAATACTCTTCAACAATTGGAGAGAGTTGGTCCAAGATCAGTTGGGGTATGTCTCTTAACTGCGGCATTTGTCGGCATGGCCTTCACAATTCAATTTGTTAGAGAGTTCACTAGGTTAGGATTGAATAGATCCGTGGGTGGAGTTTTGGCTCTGGCTTTCTCAAGGGAGCTAAGTCCTGTGGTTACATCAATTGTGGTTGCTGGACGCATTGGAAGTGCGTTTGCAGCAGAGTTAGGAACAATGCAGGTTTCTGAGCAAACTGATACATTGAGAGTTCTTGGTTCAGACCCTGTTGATTATCTTGTAACACCAAGAGTGATAGCCACTTGTGTTGCCCTACCCTTCTTGACTTTATTGTGTTTTACAATAGGGATGGCATCTAGTGCCCTCCTTGCTGATAGTGTTTATGGTGTGAGCATTAACATAATTTTGGATTCGGCTCAGCGAGCTCTTAGACCATGGGATATTATTAGTGCAATGATCAAGTCTCAGGTTTTCGGCTCTATCATATCTATAGTGAGCTGCGCATGGGGAGTCACGACTTTAGGAGGCGCTAAAGGTGTTGGAGAATCAACAACTTCAGCTGTAGTTATCTCTCTGGTTGGGATCTTTGTTGCTGATTTCGCTCTTTCTTATTGTTTCTTTCAAGGAGCTGGAGATCAGCTGAAGAATTGCATTTAAACAATTAATGGTATGTCTGCAGATTTGCTCATATGTAAAATGTGAATAGCCTATTTGCTTGATATGCTAGCATGCTCTGATCAATGTCTTTTCTTTGAGAGCTGCAATAAAATATCTGTACAATTGTATCAGTTATTCAGTTGCATAAGTTATCATGTTCTTTTCTTTAGCCGCCAAAGATCATTTTAACAACTCCCATGTCTGTTTCTGCTCCATGCATGGACTTGACCTTCCATTATTGCTTAGAAAATGAGAGTGGATTTCTGGATTTGTTGCTTTAGGGTGTGTGTGGTTGGGGGAATTATAAATAATCCTTAGGAATTTTAAAATGGAAATATCATATTCCCATGTTTGGTTTAAAGTTTGAAAAACTATTTCCAAACAGTTTGATTCTAAAGAATCAAAATACCATTATTTCAATTCTTACCTTCCTCTGGATATATTTGATTTGATTCCCATATGGGAATGAAATCCGCGTAACAAAATAATATTTGAACCACACACACTCTTATAAATAAATCCCAGTGGCAATACTTTTTTCAGGGAGTAAGGAGCTCATGGAAGGTTTTCAATGGCCCTTTGATACATGGGCTGGTACTTGTGAAGCCCAATTACTGTTTAGTCCGTTTTAGATTGCTCAAAAACCCCCGGACTAAAAAAAGGGAAAAAGATTGCTCCCAAAACCAAAAAGGTAAAAGTGCCTATATTGTTTTTTGTCCAAAACTTCAAATATATATATATACACACACACAATACATACCCTGAACCCTAAGATCATTCGATTGGTAAAAACTGAAGAGCAACTAAATAAGGCCAAAATTTTAAGGCAAAAGAAGGGCCAAAATTTGCTATTCCCCTTTGATTATGAACCATAGATAGTAATACAAATATACAATAGTCAAAAGCTGAGTTTGATTATTTTGCAACCAAGACAAAATCTATTTTAGTATTTTACATTGTTTTCTAATTCTCTAAGCTTTTTAATTTTTTTAAAATAAATATATTTACCCAATAAATTTTAAAATGTAAAGTCGTGTAAAGTTTAATTTCAACCGCAAGATAGAGACAAAAATAGTGATGGGATTCCCAAATTGAGAATGCATATAACTAACATCAGCAGCAATTAGTTTGAGTTCTTAAGTCCCTGGTAATTATCACTAGATTCTTTTAAAATAATTTTTTATGTGCATGATATTGCCAAATAAAAACATAGGGTGCTTATGATTTATATTTTATACAATACTCAGATCGAGACATTTGCTTCAATCACCTTACTTCTGTATTACTCCTAAGTAATTATCTGCAGGCTTGGCGCCATATTCTATTGGCCATCTAGTTGTCTAAGTGGCATAGAAATCTGTTTCTAGGTTAACTCATGTTTATTTTTGGATATCAATGTAAGGGGTTTTACATAAACTTGCGATGCACGTTTATGTAGTCATATTTAATATGGATACACTGCATATTCTTTTGGAAATTCATAAGCGTTTACAATATAAAACTAAGAGTTTCCATTCCCAATATTGTGCGAAATGTAAAAGCATAGCATGTGAGCAACAACCGTTTAACTACCACATATCTTGAAGCTATAAATGGCAAATTAAAATATGATAGTGATATGTATATGTGCATGTAATTAGTGAACATCCATTTAAGGCATAATATATGTGAGACTGTGCGCGAATTAATTAGAATTGGAGGATAAGAAAGGTGGGTGATAGATTTATATAGCGAATGAGAGTTGTAGACCCCAGAAACCACATAGTAGAGAATACATATATAGTACGTCACAAATCAAGAAACAGACGCATGAGTATAGGCATTTTGTGTTGTGGTGGTGCCACTTATTTATTTATGTAACCATATCAACCTCTTTGTCATGTTCATAAAAAAGAGCCACCAGGGTTATTTTGGATCATTCTGATCTCACTATCAAATACTTGCCTCTGACAGTTGTGTAAGAAAATGACGTTCTTCACATCTGATCCTCTCACTGTATCTTCATTTGCACACCATTCAATTCAATTTCAATTTCAATTAATGTTATGTGGATCACTTTCGGCTATCGCAATAAGAGCCAACTCTTTCAGATGATGCCCTTTAAATTTCAATTATTATTACTTTTTAGCGTGTGATGTGTAAATAATAACTGTTTTTCAAACATCTTATTAATTGATATGTATATATGAATTTAATTTTAATGCATGTTTAGTGTAAAATACATTTTTTCATAATGACCACTTGAATAGTGATTCAAAAAAACGCAATATAAAACATCTTATAATGTAGGCAGTGCATTAAAATAAAACTCATGAGACGGATCGGAGCAGTTTAACATCGTAAACATTGTTTATAAACATTGAAAACGTAGAAGTTGAAGTTCAGGGATGGGGTGATTCGGGTGACCATTGCCAGCGCCATATAACAACGTGTGGAAACCATATATATTATGTCTACTCAGCAGATAAGACCCTAGAATGGACCCAACCTAATAATTAACCACATTGGCATACAACATATACTATGTTAGCGTATCCCAATCAAGGTCCACATATATGCTTTAATTCCCCAACCATACCAATATTGCGCAATTCTTCAAACGAAATTCCGTATATCCCCACCATAAATCCAACCTTCTTCTTTGTAGGAGCAATTAAAGGCCCTCTTGTGGAAACTGCCCCCATCCATCATCCATGTGTCTCCATTTATGTTTAATGAGAAGGAGAAAATGTCAAATGAGATATCTAAATGATACTCTCATTTATTTATATGGATATTTTAGTTAAGCAAAAAAAAGTTTAAAGTATATATTATATATATTATTTAAAAGAGAAGAGTGTATATTTTATAAATAAAGAGAAAGATAATTTCATTTTGATAATATATAATTGAATTATAAAAGAGCA
>NC_029787.2:132984545-132987019 GCF_000816755.2 Arachis ipaensis | reverse complement strand
ATATAATGAGAAGAAAAAAAAAAAAAAAAAAACTACCATTATCAATTAAATATTGTGTATGTGATGCCATTGGGTGGCTTATTGTTGGTGCATATTGATGTGTATAGATAGAATCAATCATTAAACTTGGGATATAAGCAAGGAATATTATAATATAGTAGAGAAAATGTCATTTCTCTCCAATGAGATATCTAAATGATACTCTCATTTATTTATATGGATATTTTAGTTAAGCAAAAAAAAGTTTAAAGTATATATTATTTTAATTTTATAAAAGAGAAGAGTGTATATTTTATAAATAAAGAGAAAGATAATTTCATTTTGATAATATATAATTGACTTATAAAAGAGCTATATATAATAATCTAAAACAAAAAGAGTAGAGTTAAACTCATGACACTTGAAATTTAGTATAACATACTTAACATCTTGGTTAATCTCAAATTTTATTTTTTATTCTTATTAATATGATTATTATCATTTATTTTTAATTTACAAAAAAGTAACTAATAGTAATACATTGATAATATAATAATAGTAGTGCTACTAGAATAATAGAATTTGTAGGTAAATAATTTAAAATTGTAAATATTGAACAACGACAGTTTAAAAAAAATTAAATTAATTATTAAAATCAGATTCTCAATTTATTAGAATAATCAATTTTTGAATTTAAATTATCAAGATTAGGCAACGTAACCTCCTCTTAATATACCATCACATTACGTTTTCATTTCATCTAAACCGTCCTCCCCCTCCTCTTCTCACACTGTCGTTCATTCCGACGGTCCTCCCTTCTGCTGCTCTGCTCGACACGCCTCTATCTCTACCGATCAGCCCGATGCGTCTCTCCTTCTGGTGCTCAACCCAACACGCCTTCCATCCACTCGCTCATCCACTACTGTCACTATTTTCGCATCACTCTTTTTTGGCGGCGTTGCTGCAGTGTTGCGCCCCTTCTCATGGAGTTGCTGTTGCGTCGTGCCAGTTTGTCGTTTCGAGGCACCGTAATTTTCGGTAAAAATCACTAGAGAGTGAACCATCGATGGAGCCATCAATCCATTCATCTCGTCGCGCGCGCGTTCTTGGGCGGCGGTGTTACTGTCTCGTCGCCATCGTCCCTCCGCTGTTGTGGTTCTCATCCTCCTATTCTTTCTCTTCCTCTTCTTTTTCTCTTTTTTTGAATATAATTCTCATTAAGAACAAACATTTCATTTGCAGGAAAAATAAATATCTAAATTTGATTTAAATAGATACGATAAAATTTGTTAGATGTTTATTTTATTAGGTATGTGAATAGTTATTTTTATTTTAAGGTGGATGTTTATTTAATTTGGATTGAATTTAAGTAGATACAATAAAATTTGCTGGATGTTCATTTTATTATGTATGTGGATGGTTATTCTCATTCTAAACCGACATTTTTTATAAAGAAAAAGTTCGACAGCGCTGAGAATGACTAGTGAGATAAGGACCACGGCACAATGAAGATTTAGTGAGAAAATATGCGACGATAAAAGAATTATAAAGTGGATGATTAAGATGTAAAAGATAAAAATAAAATTTTTAAGAAGATAATTTATAATAGACCTTTTTTTTCTATGAACCGATCGAGAATACAACTTATTTGTCTAGCGAAATCGTTTGCCAATTTACAAAACCCACAAATGCATGATAGAGAGAGAAGGGGTGGCCTCGATGGTGAGTTGGATCTTCGATTTCTTTTTTAATTATTTTATGTTTTGTGTTTGGCATGTCGGGAATAAATGATGTGATGAGGCCCTACATACATTAGTATTATTATTCTCGTTCCTGAAATACTATAGCCCCACCATGAATGGAACCACGTTCTAGAGACATTGTTATCTCCTTTCTGGCCTCGTTTTGGGTATGTGATTTTCTTGATCATCGAGTATATATACTTGAATCTAATCACATATGTATTGAGTGTCATATCATATACATATAGGTATACATGTTAAACTATACTATACATTATGAACTTGCATGTTGCCTTTCTAACATACATATCATACTTTTTTCTTTTATTTTCCTCTACTTTAACTTAATTGCTTTCATACTGGTTTTCAGTTTTTTTCTTAAATATTGAAACATATACATTGTACATTTTAAAGACACATTCTCCGCAGTTGGAATAAACATGTGAATCAACTATATATATAAAATATTTGACTTTTCCAATATTCCAAACTGGTATATTTATTAACTATTACTTCAATTCCTCTTAAATATATTTTGTCGCACATACCAATGTATATACGCATATACATACAAAACATAATAGCACGGGGTACAGCATAAAAGCTCACAATCTTTGACTTCTTCATATACACCAATTTTTACAGCCCCGAAAGTTGCTTTCTAAAAATTTTTACAATAATATTTGAAAAATAATAAAATAAATTAATTTAAATAGTTTAAAATTATTTTATTTATTAATTATCATTAAATTA
>NC_029787.2:132969052-132983050 GCF_000816755.2 Arachis ipaensis | reverse complement strand
GGGAAGGGGAAGGGGGAGCCCCGGCGGCCATCGTCGTAAATTCCAGTGTTGTCGCCACCTTTGGGTCCTTTGCCACCGGACATGAGCCAGCGAGAGAGAAGATCCGAGAAAGAGAGAGAACGCTGGTGGAGGGGAGGAGGCCGCTGCCATAGCCGCCGCCACCACCATCGCAACACCTGCATCGTCGCCGGTCCGTCCATGAGCCGCCGCTAGAACCGCGAACAGAGGAAGACGTCGCCACCGTTCATGCATGTTTCTGCTGCCATGGAGTGCGTCGCCGGGAAGGAGAGCCCGACACGAGGAGGGCGCCGCGCGAAGGAGAGAGAGGGGATCCCAGGCTGAGCTAGGTTCCTACCACCGCCAATCCCGCCGTCGCACGCTCTGTCGCCGCCGCTGGTGATGGGTGGCCGAGCTGCCGCTTGAGATGACTGCCGGATGCATTTGCTTCTTCTTCTGCTTCTGCGTCTGTGTCTGTTTTTGCTTATGTTTTGTTTCTGATTTGTTTTTGTTTTTGATTCTGCTTCCGATTCTGATTTTGATCTATTATTTTTTTATTAATTTTATTGTTGAATTTGAATAATGTGTTATTGTTGGTGTTCTTGAATAGTTTTTAACTTTTTTTTGTCCATAAAAAAGTTAAAAAGACAATTTTAATACAAAAAAAAACGTTAAGGAAGATTCTAAATAAAAAATTACATTGGAGACGGTTTCGATTTTGATCCTAAACGTTAGGGACCAAAACAATACTTATCCTTTAAATTAATTATATAAATTTAAGTATAATAAATATGTAATGATAAATATTATGTATATAAAATTATAGATATTATATTATATAAAATAATTTTAAATATTATTTTTTTAGTATTATCAAAATTTTTAATGAATTCTCGTTAACCAAAGACAAATAGTATTTGAATTTATTATGTTATATCCTGCTTAATTAATTAGCTTTATGCATGTATGTGTATATATTATACTCTATTTTTATTATATATATGCTTTTTGTTTGAGTCGCTTAATTAGCTTGTTGGAAAATACATGTAGGTGAAGGGAGCATGTTCTTCTTGGTGATGAATGCTACCAATAATTCTATTTTGGGGTTAAATGAATGGCAACAAATAATATCATCGACGAATGCAATTATACATACAAATTATATAGGAAAGACATAACTTATTGTAATAAGGCTTAATAATGTATGTGCCACGTTGTCTAGGATCTTGGTGTTGGGAAAACAGGGCACAATTTTGTGTAGGTTTTAGACTATTCGCCGTTATCTAAGATGCACCACATGGATCCTTCGGCTTATTATTCTTGTTTAGTTGCTTATTGTGGAAGGTAATCAAACTTAAAAAAAATTAGTAAAATTTATTATTTTTTATAAATATTTTTAATTTAATTATTAATTTAATTTTTTTTAGTTTAATAATTTAATAATATATTTTTAGTCTATATTTTTAAATATTATTTAATTAAAAATAATAAATTTTACTGATTTTTTAATATTTCTCTTCTTAATATTTGATTTAGCCAAAGATATTTATATTACCCATAAATGATTAGAGAGCGAGATAAAACCGACCAATACTGTTTCTTTTTTCTTTATGTGGTATCTACGTAATGTTAATAATTATTATATATAAGTTGATTGCCCATTACTTCAGCTGTAATTTTGCTACTTACTATAATCAAATACTAAGAATAATAACAATTTGATGCTTAGCCATAAAGTTATGAATGTTCCAACTTCCAATGCAGTTGTATACCCCAAAATATATTTAGAGGAATAAATTACTATTTATATCTATAAAAGATAGACAAATGTATTCATACGAGAATAAAACAACAATTGTGTTACGGTGGGTAACCGGAGATTATTGGGTTGGATTCGTTTGGCTGGTCCAATCGTTGGAATGAGGGAGTATCCAAGCGGATTGATGCTCCAAGGCCCCCGTCCGACTTCGGTATGAGAGAATGGGGGGGTGGTACCTGCAAAGACACTCCGATGCCAAAGTCAGCAAAGGGAGCAAAACAGGTCTAGAGAGTATTGGGCTTCTGAGATACCTGAGAAGTGTCAGTGTATTTATAGTAGTGAACCCATAACCACCGTTGGTGTAGTTCCGTTATTCATGGGGAATAACCGTCCCTTTATCTTAGGGAGGTTGAGATATGGCTCCAGGAAGTGGGTAGAGAGATTTTAGGGGCAGTTACTCATTTGAATGGGTGCTTATATGCCAGCTAATCTTCGTCCCGACTTCTTTAGAGAAAATCGTGGTAGGAACCGACTTCGTGGGGTGAAGGTCGGTGTAGAGCGAGGCTTAATCCTTTGGATTGGGCCTTTCGTTTGGACCTGGGCCTTATCATTGGGACAGGGTATGAATAGTGCCCCTACTCGAGCCCAATTTCTTTTAGGACTTAGGTTCGAGTATTCTACTCGGGGTCGTAGCCGACTTGTTGGAGGACCGACGTGATGGTTTGGAACCGACGTGACTTTTCGTGACTTTTGATTTTCACAGTTACGTCTAATCAAACGTCGCGTCCGTTAGAGGTTTGCGTAGGTTTTAATTACCTTGGTAACGGTGCGCCCATTAATGACCGCTTTTCATTTTTACCATTATGCCCCTAACGTGCCTATAAATGCATTCCCTCTCTTTCGTTGTTTCGTTTCTGCGTTTTTCAAATTTTCTTCTCTTCTGTACGTGGGGCATTCTTTGTTTGAAGGCTTGCATCTTCCTCTACCTTGTTTCTAGGCAAAGGTTAGTCTTTTTCTCCTCTTCTCTTTTATGAAATGCTTCTGTTTGCATGTCTTTATTCTTTAGATAGAGAGAAGTTGATTTGTAGGCTCTGATTCCGTATTCTCCTTAGAGACCATGTTTTTTATTTTCTTTTCTTTTTACTTTGTAGGTTTCACTCACCTTTTTAGGAAAAGAAATGTCTTCCGTAGAAATTCTTGCTCAGTGGGTCGATGTCACAGTCTTAGGAGAGGAACCTCTGGTTGACACTGATTTTATTACTGACCTTCGCACTCGTCACCGGCTCTGCACCTCTGATGAGGATGAGCCAAAGTATGAACTGCTTGCCCCGGGTCCGGAAGACCGGGTTTGCTTCGGGAGGGCTACTGAGACAGCCCCTCATTTCTTCTTTATGTATGAGAGCATGATTACCCGTTTGGGTGTTTTCCTTCCATTTTCTGATTTCGAAATTGCTGTTTTACGTCACTGCCGTGTTGCACCTACCCAGCTTCACCCCAACTCTTGGGGTTTTCTGAAAATATACCAGTTCATCAGCCATACTTTAGACTTTCCGACCTCTTTGAGAATTTTCTTTTATCTCTTCCACATGACCAAGCCCTTCAGTGGGCAAAATAATAAGCAACAATGGGTGTCTTTCCGAGCTATACAAGGTCGGAGAGTTTTTACTCTTTTTGATGAATCCTTTCATGACTTCAAAAATTATTTTTTCAAAGTTCAAGGCGTAGAGGGTCACCACCCCTTTTTCTTGGATGAGAATTCTTCCCCCCGCTTTCCCTTGTACTGGTTAGAGGCTTCCCCCTGTGAGAAATATGGTTTGGAGGATCTGGATGAGGTGGAGGCAGCCATTGTAGGGTTCCTTCGAGAAGTATGGAGGAGGGCCCCATATCTGGATACCAAAAAATTTCTCCAGGGGTCGTCGTCTTTTGTCCAGACACAACTAGGTAGCTTTTATCTACTTTGTTTCCGACTTGTTTCTACCGACTTTACCGACTTGTTTTACTAATTGTTTTCTTTTACAGAGATGGCGAGGAAGAATTCCAATGAGTCTTACCAGAGAGTCCAGGAGGCCAAGGCGAGGTCTCGCGCCAGAATTGGTGGTGCCAGGGTAACTAGCTCTCCTCTTCCTCTTCCTCCCCCTTCTTCCAGAAATTTGGGAACTCCTTCTCAACCCATTGTTATCCCTGCTTCGGCTTCTTCTCAGCCGTCCCCTCCTCCCCGACCTTCTCCTAAGCCAGAGAAGAAGAAGCGCAAGGCTTTAGAGTCTGGCTCTTCTTTTGAAGGTGAGGCTAAGGTGGATGCTCCTGCATTTATCCGAAAGTTCATCTATCCCCATACCCGTATAGGTATGGATGATGTTTCTATTCGGAACCACCTCACTATTCTGGCTGAGGAGAGCATCAGGGCGGCGGGGATTTGTGCCAAGTTCCTTGATATTTTTGAGAAGACTCCTCTTAGCTCTCTGGGTTCAACCTCTAAGGTTGAAGAGTTGGAGGGAAGGCTTCTCATATATCAGGAACATGAGAAGGAGTTGAAGAAGGAGGTTGCCAAATTGAAGGAGGAGAGAGATGGCCTTCGAGAGAAGGAGAGCAAGTTACAAGCCCTATGTAACAAGGAGGAGGGCTTGAGAAAGAAAGCGCAGGAGAGTTATCAGAGTTTATTTGAGGACCTTGTGGTTGTAAGGAGGGACTTGTTGAACTCTTGGACTGCCTATGCCGAGTTGGAGGACTCTATTACTGAGGGGGACGAGGAGGCATGGAGGATTTTTAAGGAGCAGGTCGGAGTTCTTGCTCCCGACCTGGATCTCTCTCCTTTGGATCCTGACAAGGTCGTTATTGATGGTGCCATAGTTTATCCCCCAGCTCCCGAGGTCGTCACCGAGTCAGATTTGAAGACTCGGGGGCAGAGAATCATTGAGTCCCCTCCTCGTCAAAAGGATGTTCCGAGTTCCTCAAGACCTCACGGCACCTCTTCTCCGACTCCTATGGACACTTCTCTCCATGGTCCTGATGGCGCTCCGACTTCTCTTCCCGACTCTGGTGGTGATCCGACTACTCCCTTTGGCCCTGGTGGTGATGCTCTTTAAGAATTTGTTGGCTATATGGGGGCCCGGCCTGTGGGTCCCCTCTTTTTTAAACTCTTTATATTTGTGGTGGTGGTATGTTGACATTTGCCTTGGCCTTTTATGGCCGTAAACAAAAATATTTATAATTGCCCTTTTTTGGATAAGGGTTTTATTTAACAAAAATACCCTTTTTGGTATAAGGGTTTCAGCTACCTTTTTGTGCGCATGCTTTCTGATTTTGATTTTTCGAAGTCCCTTTAATCTTTTCTGAAAACCTTTTGCTTGTCTATCTTTCTAAGCCTTTTCGCTTTAAGGACTTTAGGACAACCTTTAAGCTTTTTCCTAGGTTTTTCGATCTCTTTTTTGTTATTCCTTATACTCAACTTTGTTTTATTGAGTTCGATGACTTAGGTTATTTTTGCGATGCGTTTTCTTTTCTACTCGGTTTTTCATTTCGACTTATGAGTCGGAATGTCTCCGAGTTTCTCACGATCAACTTTTATAACCTCTTTACACCGACTTGTACCTCGTCGTTTTATCCTGACGACCATCTAGATCGGTTCATGGGATTTTCACGTTTTGTCGAGCTTAAGTCGGCACGTTTCATAGGAAGAAAAATAAACGAGAAGGAATTTATAAGAGATATTGTAAAAGATCTTTATTAATTTGGGAAGGTACTTTACTGCTACTAAGGGTTTTTAATAATCTTTTCCCCCTTAGCCTCTACTATGATGCCTCATTAAAAACCCTTCTTCAAAAAAAACCCTTTAATGTTTGGGAAAAAATCGTGAAGTTGGGAAAAGAGTACATCAGGGAGTAGAGTTCGCTTTTAACTATAGTACCTTTTCATATTACAAGCATGCCACGATCTTGGTAACTCGGCGCCGCTTAGGTCGGTCACCTTATAATAACCTTTTCCTAAGACCTCGCTAACTTTGTAGGGTCCTTTCCAATTAGCAGCGAGTTTTCCTTCCCCCGATTTGTTGACTCCTATGCCGTTTCTGATTAAGACCAGATCGCTTAGTGCGAAACTTCTTCGAATGACTTTCTTGTTGTATCTGGTAGCCATCCTTTGCTTCAGCGCTGCTTATCTTATCTAGGCTTGTTCTCGAACTTCGGGGAGCAACTCGAGCTCCTCTTTGTGCCCCTGTATGTTTTCGATTTTATCATGGAGAATCACTCTTGGGCTTTGCTCACTGATTTCCACTGGTATCATAGCTTCTACCCCATAGACAAGTCGGAAGGGTGTTTCTCCAGTTGCAGATTGGGGTGTCATCCGATAAGCCCACAACACTTGGGGGAGCTCCTCTGTCTAGGCTCCTTTTGCATCTTGTAGTCTTTTCTTTAGCCCTGCCAGTATGACTTTGTTGGCTGCCTCGGCTTGTCCATTTGCTTGTGGGTGTTCCACCGAGGTGAACTGGTGTTTGATTTTCATACTGGCCACTAGGCTTCTGAAGGTGGAATCGGTGAACTGGGTTCCATTATCTATGGTAATAGAGTGAGGTATCCCATACCTTGTGATGATATTTTTGTAGAGGAACCTCCGACTTCTCTGGGCGGTGATGGTGGCCAATGGTTCTGCTTCTATCCACTTTGTGAAGTAGTCTATTCCCACAATTAAGTATTTGACTTGTCCTGGCGCCTGGGAAAAAGGACCTAACAAATCCATTCCCCATTTTGCGAAGGGCCATGGAGAAGTTATACTAATGAGCTCCTCGGGGGGAGCCACGTGGAAATTTGCATGCATTTGGCAAGGTTGGCATTTTTTCACAAATTCTGTGGCATCTTTCTGCAAGGTCGGCCAGTAGAATCCAGCTCGGATTACTTTTCTGGCTAGCGACCTGGCTCCGAGATGGTTTCCGCAGATCCCATTGTGGACCTCCTCTAGCACTTCAATGGTCCTTGAGGTCGGTACGCACTTCAACAATGGCGTTGATATTCCTCTTTTATAAAGGATATTTTTCACCAGAGTGTAATATTGTGCTTCCCTCCGAATTTTCTTGGCCTCTTTTTCCTCTTTGGGGAGGATGTCGAATTTTAGGTATTCGACCAGAGGATTCATCCATCCGAGATTTAGCCCGGATACCTCAAGGACATCTTGTTTGCCCTCTGCTTTTACTACAGAGGGCTCTTGGAGAGTTTCCTGGATCAGGCTTCTATTATTCCCTCCTGGCTTAGTACTCGGTAACTTGGAGAGGGCGTCTGCTCTGCTATTGAGATCCCAAGTTATATGCTTAACTTTGGTTTCGGCAAAGCGCCTGAGGTATTCCAGAGTTTTTTCCAGGTATCTCTTCATGTTTGGGTCTTTGGCCTGATACTCTCCATTTATCTGGGAGGTCACCACCTGAGAGTCACTGTATATCATCACTTTTGTCGCACCGACTTCTTCGGCCAGCTTCAGTCCTGCAATCAGAGCTTCATATTCTGCCTGATTATTTGAAGCTGGGAATTCAAATCTGAGGGATACCTCTATTTGAGTTCCCCTTTCGTCGGCCAGTATTATACCTGCACCGCTTCCTGTCTTATTTGAGGATCCATCTACATAAAGTTCCCATGTAGTTGGCTTTTCCTCTTGATCTCCCGCGTATTCTGCTATGAAGTCGGTGAGGCATTGGGCTTTGATTGCTGTCCGAGTTTCATATTTCAAGTCGAACTCGGAGAGCTCTATTGCCCATTGAACCATTCTCCCCGCAACATCCGTCTTTTGGAGGATTTGCTTCATGGGTTGGTTTGTCCGGACTTTTATTGTATGTGCTTGAAAGTAAGGCCGTAGCCTTCGTGAGGCTATTACTAAGGAGTAGGCAAACTTCTCTAGTTTATGGTACCTTAGCTCAGGGCCCTGTAGAACTTTGCTGATGAAGTAAACTGGATGCTGTCCGACCTCGTCCTCCCTTATCAGGGCTGATGCGACAGCTTTGTCTGCTACGGACAAATAAAGGACGAGGTCCTCCCCGACTAGAGGTCGGGTTAGTATTGGTGGTTGGCTCAAGAATCTTTTGAACTCCTGGAACGCTCCTTCGCATTCTGGAGTCCATTCGAACTGGCATCCATTTCTTAATAAAAAAAACAGTGGAAGAGATTTTAGTGCCGATCCTGCCGAAAATCTAGAGAGGGCTGCGAGTCGGCCATTCAGTTGCTGAACCTCTCTTAAGCAAGTCGGGCTCTTCATTTCCAGGATAGCTTTACACTTATCGGGATTTGCTTCAATCCCTCTCTGTGTTAGCATGAATCCTAGGAATTTTCCGGCCTCCACCGCGAAGATACACTTTGCGGGATTTAGCCTCATCTCGTGTAACCTTATGGTGTCGAATACTTGCGCGAGGTCGGCTAAGAGGTCGGCTTCTTCCTTGATTTTTACTAGCATGTCGTCTACGTAGACTTCCATTAAGCCCCCAAGGTGGGAAGCAAACACCTTGTTCATCAGCCTTTGGTATGTGGCCCCTGCATTTTTTAATCCAAATGGCATGACCACGTAGCAAAAATTTGCTCTGGGCGTGATGAATGATGTTTTCTCCTGGTCTGGCTCATACATTGGGATTTGGTTATATCCCGAGTAGGCATCCATGAACGACAAGTATTGATATCCCGAGCTAGAGTCTACTAAGGTATCAATACTCGGGAAAGGATAAGGGTCTTTGGGACATGCCTTATTTAAGTCGGTGTAGTCAACGCACATCCTCCATTTGCCGTTTTGTTTCTTGACTAGCACTACATTTGCTAGCCATGTTGGATATTTAACTTCTCTAATGAAGCCGGCTTCTAGGAGTGCCTAAACTTGCTCTTCCACCACCAGGGCTCGTTCCGGGCCGAGCTTGCGCCTTCTCAGTTGTACAGGTCGGGATCCCAGATGTACCGAGAGCTTGTGGGACATGAGCTCGGGGTCTATCCCGGGCATGTCGGAAGCCTTCCAGGCAAAGAGGTCGGAATTGTTTCTTAGGAGCTTAGTCAACCCTTGCTTCAGGGTTTCCCCTAGGTTGGCTCATATGCTGGTATTCTTCCCTTCCTCTTCGCCGACCTGTATTTCTTCAGTTTTTCCTCCGGGCTGTGGTCGTAGCTCTTCTTTGGCCCTTGCACCACCGAGCTCTATGGTGTGAACCTCTTTGCCTTTTCCCCTCAGGTTCAGGCTTTCATTGTAGCACTTTCTTGCCAACTTCTGGTCTCCCGCCACTGTTGCTATTCCCGCAGGTGTCGGAAATTTCATGCAAAGATGGGGGGTAGACACCACTGCTCTGAGTCAATTCAGGGTAGTTCTGCCGATTAGGGCATTGTATGCTGACTCCACGTCGATGACTATAAAGTCTATGCTCAGAGTTTTGGACTTTTCCCCCTTTCCAAAGGTAGTGTGGAGGGGTAGAAATCTCAGTGATTTTATTGGCGTGTCGCCTAGCCCATACAAGGTGTCGGGGTAGGCTCTCAACTCCTTTTCATCCAGCCCCAATTTGTCAAACGCGGGCTTGAAAAGGATATCCTCCGAGCTTCCTTGATCCACTAGGGTTCTGTGGAGATGGGCATTAGCTAGGATCATAGTTATTACAACTGGATCGTCGTGTCGAAGGATTACTCCTTGCCCATCTTCCTTTGTAAATGAGATGGTGGGGAGGTCGGACGATTCATTTCCAACCTGGTAGACTCGCTTGAGGTGTCTTTTACGAGCGGACTTGGTGAGTCCCCCTCCCGCGAATCCGCCTGAGATCATATGTATATGTCTCTCCGGAGTCTACGGTGGTGGGTCTCTTCTATCCGCATCGTCTCGCTTTCTCTTCCCATGATTGTCCGACCTTTCTATGAGATATCTGTCAAGTCGGCCTTCTCTGGCCAGCTTTTCTATCACATTTTTAAGGTTGTAACAGTCATTTGTTGAGTGACCATATATTTTATGGTACTCACAGTAGTCGCTGCGACTCCCCCCTTTTTTATTTTTAATGGGCCTGGGAGGTGGCAGCCTTTCAGTATTGCAAATTTCTCTGTATACGTCCACTATAGAAACCTTTAGAGGAGTATAAGAGTGATATTTCCTGGGTCTGTCAGGACCGAGGTCTTCTTTCTTCTTGGGCTCCCTTTCTCTTTCTTTTATTGAGGGAAGGTGCCCAGGTCGCCAGCTCGACTCTCTCAGCCTGGCATTTTCCTCCATGTTGATGTACTTTTCAGCTCTTTCTTGTACATCACTCAGGGAGGTGGGGTGCCTTTTTGATATGGACTGTGAGAAGGAGCCTTCTCTAAGTCCATTTACTAGCCCCATAATGACTGCCTCGGTGGGCAGGTCTTGAATCTCTAAGCATGCTTTGTTGAACCTTTCCATATAATCTCGTAGAGGTTCTCCGACCTCCTGCTTTATTCCCAAGAGGCTCGGTGCATGCTTTACTTTATCTTTCTGAATGGAGAACCTCATCAGAAACTTCCTCAAGATGTCCTCGAAGCTGGTGACCGACCTTGGAGGGAGACTATCGAACCACTTCATCGCTGCTTTTGATAAGGTGGTCGGAAAAGCTTTGCAGCGCGTTGCATCAGAAGCATCAGCCAGATACATCCGACTTTTAAAGTTGCTTAGATGATGCTTTGGATCGGTGGTTCCGTCATAGAGGTCCATATCGGGGCTTTTAAAGTTTTTTGGAACTTTTGCCCTCATTATGTCCTCACTAAAAGGGTCCTCTCCTCCCGGGGGCGACTCTTCTCGATCTTCACGGGAGTTCCGACCTCTGAGGGAGGATTCTAACTTTAAGAGTTTTTTCTCTAACTCTTTTCGTCGATCCATCTCCTCTCTTAGGTGCTTTTCTATCTCCCTTTGTCGCTCCCATTCATGTTCCAGCTGTTCCAAGCGACTTTGGTGGACATGGACTAGCCCCATTAGTTCAGTTGCGTGGGGTGGTCCATCCTTTTCTGACTCACGCCCCTCCGAGGAATTTGTCTTCGGATTTTTAAATCTGGAGGTTCCTTCCCTGTGTTGGTCGTTGGTTTCCTGGTGGAGGGTCAAGTCTGCGTCGTGGTTTCCGGTATCCAGATTCTCTTGTTCGGAATCCGACGCCACATGACCATCTTCAGGGGATACATCCGCCATTACTGGCTGATCTCTCGGGTCCCCGGCAACGGCGCCAATGTTACGGTGGGTAACCGGAGATTATTGGGTTGGATTCGTTTGGCTGGCCCAATCGTTGGAATGAGGGAGTATCCAAGCGGATTGATGCTCCAAGGCCCCCGTCCGACTTCGGTATGAGAGAATGGGGGGTGGTACCTGCAAAGACACTCCGATGCCAAAGTCAGCAAAGGGAGCAAAACAGGTCTAGAGAGTATTAGGCTTCTGAGATACCTGAGAAGTGTCAGTGTATTTATAGTGGTGAACCCATAACCACCGTTGGTGTAGTTCCGTTATTCATGGGGAATAACCGTCCCTTTATCTTAGGGAGGTTGAGATATGGCTCCAGGAAGTGGGTAGAGAGATTTTAGGGGCAGTTACTCATTTGAATGGGTGCTTATCTGCTAGCTAATCTTCGTCCCGACTTCTTTAGAGCAAGTCGTGGTAGGAACCGACTTCGTGGGGTGAAGGTCGGTGTAGAGCGAGGCTTAATCCTTTGGATTGGGCCTTTCGTTTGGACCTGGGCCTTATCATTGGGTCAGGGTATGAACAAATTGTATTCACAAAAAATAATTTTTGTGTGCTAAAAATATTTTAACGGACTAATTGTGTAACCAACATCCGGATACTCTTGGCATACAAAAACTATCTTCCGTAATTATAATTATCGTTTTATTTTTATATGAGTATAGTTATCGGCATCTATGTTTTTGATGGTACAAATAATAATTTATTCTATTTAGAGAGTAAAGAGTACACTTATTCTTATGTATATAGCGCTTCATTTTCTTATTCTTTTCCCCTAATTAAAACGGCAATGAGCATCTGCGTGTGTGATAAAAACTTGAAGTTAACTAAAAGTGTGAATTTGGATAGAACCTCTTATAAAAGTAAAATATTCGTAATCCTCTTGTGAAGCCAAAAATGAAATGTTTGTGGTGATGTTTTGAAAAATAGATAGCTAAGAAGGTTTCATATTTTGACCATCGAAAATTTGTGTCCAGATCTCCATTGGCGGAGATTGATAGAGTAATCCTCATTAGCATGTTGCTCGTTAATTTTAATAAGCAGCAACTATCGTAATTATAATTAGCAGACATCCTATTCCATTCTTCATGGATAATAAACCATTTCTTTGAGTTAAGAAATTCTTTGATGGCCACAAAAACTGTATTTTAATTCGGTTGACTGTTTGGTTATACTTTAATTTTATCAAAATTCAAAATTATGTTATTATTCTTGATATTACTTGTACACAAATAGAGTATATTAAAAAAGATTTTTGTGGATCGATATATTGTAGATGTTATATATTTTGAAAACAAGAGCATCAACAATATAATCAAACGCAACAAAATCATGTTTGAGAAAGCAAAGTGAATATTAGATTAAAAAATAAAATAAAAAACGTAATAATTGGTTTTTGTTCTAATAATGTGATACAATAATGTTGCTTGACATTGAGAAAGAAGGTATATATATGGCTTCATGGGGCAACCACTTTATGTGTTATGTGTATGTTATTCAAAGCATGTGTGCATGCATGGCAACAATGCTTTGACCCTGCAACTCAACTCAACCTAACCTTACCTTTCAAATAATTTAAGTACATCTCGTGAAGCTACCTTAGCTTAGGCTTTAATTAAATTTCACCAGCCATATATACCTTAACTTCTTCGCATGTAGCTCCGCTTTTTTATTGCCATCAAACATAAAATAGTTCTTAAACATTTACTAATAATGAGAATATCAATCATCCTATGTTTTCTCATTGAAGAATTTTAGTGACAATCATATAATATATTGATAAAATTTTTGTTCAATAATTACAAATTTTCATTATAACATATAATAATAATAAATATATAATTGTCACAAAAAGTTAAATTAATTAAAAGAAGAGATATTCTCCAAATCCAACCAATTTTGGCATTCAAATCATCCAAGTAATTTTAGGTCACGCGCCGCTTTCTTCTTTTCTCATGCTTCTTCTCTTATTCTTCTTTTTCTCACACTCATTTACGCACGGAACTTCTTCTTCTTCGCATTTACGTTCCTCCTCCTCCTCCTTTTTTGCGTCCCTTTTTTTTTCACGTGTTTTCTCCTTATCGTCATTATTTTGTTGTTGTTGTTGCTGCATTTTTTTTTTGTCTTTTTCTCATTCTCTCTGGTGAAGAAATAGTAGAAGGTGAGGAGGAAGAGTTTTAAATTGTGCAGAACATAAATGAACCGAACATATTATTATGGTGAAACAATTGTATAGTACTAAATGAATGAAACATTATCCATTATATAAATTTAAATTCGAACAGCTGAATTTCTGCATAATGAACCGAAACACGTACTCATGGTGAAACAATTGTATAGTACTGAATAAACAAAACATAATCCATTATATAAAATCAAATTCGAAACATCTCTTTCTACAATTTAGAGGTTATCAATTCAATTCAATTCAGATTCAGAACATCTGTGTCCATTCAATTCAATTCAATTTAGTAATTGCATTCCATTCAATTCGATTGAAAAAATAATCCATTATCAAAATGTTGGTATTGTTGGTGATGACGATAACGAAAGAGGAGGGCAAGAAGGAAGAGGAGAAGAAAGAGAAGAGAAAAAGCGCGTGTAATAACATTCTTTTAATGAGAATGATTTTTGTTGATGTTTGACCTATTTGAATAAAATTTTAATGAAAAAATATTTGGATGAGTAACAAAGTTCTTAAAAAAAATAATGATTATAATATTATATATTGCCATTAAAATTTATATAACTGTCACAAAAAGTTAAGCTAGTATTCTGAATCATATGAGAAATAGCTAGCTCCAGAAGGGGGGAAAAATGGTCCAATACTATAATAATGTAACTTTGTAACATTTTAATGAATAAAGAAATTGCTTTTGTAACATCTAAAAAGCTAGTATAGGGTGGGGGTATCAAAGTCAAACACAACATATATATTATAGGGGTGTTTGAGGAAGTGCCCAATTAACTTCTGTATGAGGATTGGTTATGGTTGGCCACAGACCACATGTGATGATGGATAAACCCCATTTATTATTATTTTTTACTTTTAATAATTTATATTCGGCGTTACCAATGGGTGA
>NC_029787.2:132964476-132968447 GCF_000816755.2 Arachis ipaensis | reverse complement strand
GACCCAATTTTTTACTTAATTTTTACTCAATATAATTATGGTGAAAACTCATGTACAGTCGACTTTACGTGAAGTTAATAGTTGAGAGTCGTTAAGTAAAAATTTAGTCAAATCAGTTAAATTATTTAACTGCTTTCAATTATAAACTTCACGTAAAATCCAAATTATAATTATAATCCAAATGTTTATAAATTTTATCAAATTTAGAATCGAATTAGAATAAAAAAATAAATTCGATATATATTTAAGGCTAAATTTAAATTAGATAAATCAGCCGGCCAAGTACCCCCTACCTGAAACCGAATGGCTGAAACTGAAGCACACAGATAAAAGATGCCGCGATCCGTGAGTCGTAGAAGAAGAGAGATAGAGAGCGAATTCCTTCTGACGTGGCACTTTAAGCTCATTAGCCATGACACGTGGCAAAGATACACTAGCGGACCCCATTCCCCCTAATTTTGCGGCCCATCATCCACTTGAAGCCAACCCGAACCGAAAGACCCACCTTAGAGAGCGCAGCCAAACATGGCCTTAACGCTGTGCTTGTGCGCTACATTTCTTGTTTGGCATTTTCTTCCTCCAAGAGGCAGGAAACCAAACCAAAGTAGTATTGAAAATTTGAAACTTCCGAACCTTGATTCTCATTGAAGGACAAAAATATCCCTCCCCATTATTGTTTTTACCTTTGTGTCACTCACAAATCACAATCTCTCTCCCTCACGTGCCAAGCTTGAACGGTCCTCCAACACAGAACTTGCCACTACCCCACTAATCTGTCCGTGACTCCCTTTTTAATTTCCAAACATTATTATATTTCAATAATTCTGTAATTAATTAAGTCTTTGGTAATATTAGTCGAATCAAAGAACCCACATCCCATTCCCAATCCCATTATCATCAACAAAAAAGAAGGTGAAGTCTCAGAGGTAGTGTCTCAGCTCTCAGAAGAACCATGCAGCATCAGCGGAAGCTTCTCCACCGCTACCACAGTTACGGAGAAGAGAGAAGAAGAAGTAACCAGCAAAAGAAGCATCAGGGAGGGAACAACAACAATGATGAAGAATCATAAGTGGAACAGCAACAGATCCCTGTCGAGGAAGCGCCCTCACGGCGAAGTTCTGGAATTGGTTCGACTCGGAGAGCTGGTATCCACTTGGACGCATCATCGGCGGAACCCTCTATCCCGGTCTCATGCTCACTGCCGCTGCGCTCTACTGGGTCGTTAGCTTGGGCTCTGGCTTCGATGTTTGGATATTTCTACATGGTTTCGACTTGGGGTGGTTATGTGTTTATCATCAATTTGGTGCCACTTTATGTATTGGTGTTGTTGGTTACTGGTGTATTGGTGTTACCATTTTGCGCCATTGATGACGACGAGGAAGGTGAGGGAGCAATTGTTGAGGAAGAAGGGGCCAGAGTGGGGGTTGAAGAGAGAGAGAGAGAGAGTGAGTAAGAGAGAGAGGGGTTGAAGATAAGGTAGGGAGTGCCACGTAGGATCAGATTCCCACGAACCAAGCTCAGATCCAAGTCAGGGCACTTTTGTCACACGAAAGGCATCTATCATGGGTATAACTTTAGTTTCAGGCTATCATGAGTACAAATGTCAGCGTTTTCATCTGTCATGGATACAAATAGTCATTTATTCTAATTAAAAATATAATTGATTTAAAAATAAATAAATATAAAATTAAAATAATATAAAACAATTTAACTGTGTTTTTACTATATATCAATTTTTTTTTTACCAAAAATAGGAGACTCGAACCCGCAACCTCTTAATTGAGTATGGAAAGACTATGCCATTTGAGTTATTACTCATTGACAATACAATAAGTAAATTAGTTAACGGTGAATTCAAATACGATATTCATATCCAACTAAAATATATCAAAAGATCTATTTAATGTGTTAAATAAATACATAATTAAATTTATTGTACGATGTATTAATATAAAAAAATATAATTTATCCTCTCATTATAGTTCAAATGGCATAGTCTTCTCATACTCAATTAAGAGGTTGCGGGTTCGAGTCTCCTATCTTTAGTAAAAAAAAAAAATCTAACAAAAAAAAAAAGTCTTTGTTAATGTATACGTTATCACATGTAAGTGTTATCGTAAATTGGCAGCAAATAGCATTGATAACTCTTGAGTTTATTAATTAGAAGCAATCATGCATGATTATAAACAGATTAAGGTGTATTTATTTTATTTTCTGTAACGGTCCAAATATATTTCATTAACTAGTATGCTGAGTAGAATATTTCAGAGACCCCCATGCTCCTGTTGGTCTGCTGCTGCTCCTATTTGGCAGTCAACAATATTAATGTGTCTTCAGTTTCTGCTACAATAATTCACCTCACCTAATCAAAACCCAACGAGCAACCGTTGGAATATCATCTCTATTGTCACATACTACGAGAAACATATGCATAGCATGATATCTTTCCTCTTAAATAATTTTTTATAATCAATATTTCTGAATTTCTCTCCTACAACACTAGAATAATTATTTGGAATTGGAGGATATATTTAATATGATATTATTATTTATTAGAAAATAGAAATCACTGCAAGAAGAAGATGATTTAGGTGAATAATGATTTGTTGGTTTTAATAATACTAATGATCATAGTAGGAAGATGAACGGCTGGGATTGACTACCCTAGGGATAACCACCAAAACTCACGTGCACGGCATCCACCCAATACAGCGTCATCAACTATGCGGCTTGGGATCCAGTGCGAAGATCCCATTTTCCCATCCCCAAGCACTGGTCACTCACAGCGTAGCTTAGGGACTTGGTGTTCGCGCGGTCTAAAATGCGCCATTTCATTGTAAACAAACGACACCGTTCCCTCATGGTTCCTTCCCCACAAAAGCGCTCGTTTCTCAATGAAGTGGAAAGAAAAAGGACAACTTTTCACCCTAGCCAAATCTACTTTTTAAAACTTTGTAATTACTATAGTTCTATTTTCTAATAGAAAAGGATCAAGGAGTAAATAAAAGGGGAAAATAGTTTATTTTATGCGCGTGAAATGTGGGTCCCGCTAAGCGATGAGGTGGGGATGAGTTGCGAAAAGATAACGGCAATGGGGACGAACGTTAAATGAATTGAAAGAGAGAGAGGCGGTGCAGGAGTGACGGCGTTAAGTACGGGGGGCAACGGCTACTTGAGGGTGGTGAGTGGTGAGGTGGAGGCGGAAGGGGACAGCCGGACAGCGTGTCACGTCAGCTGTGAAGCACCAAGTTGCAACTTGGCCATTAGAATGAGAATCAGGGGTTGATATGACATATATTTGGCAAAACAAGACAACGGCATTACAATGGTCAATTATTCACATCAATCAAATACTAAACTATTCATCCCCTTTTTTTAATCTCATTTTTAATTTAACAAAATTTTGTGATAAATATATTTTATATTAAAAGTAATATATATTTATGATCATAATAAATTCATTTGAATGCAATTTTTTATCTTTTTTTTAATTAGATAAATGTTTTAATATATTTGTAAAGAATCATGCGTTTTGATTGGGGGCGCGCCAAGTTCTACGCTGCTGGAAAATTGATTATCACGTGAGAGCCGCGTGGCATAATCACTGGGGTCATGGGCGCCGAATTTTCGAACGCTGGCCTACGCAATTCTCATTTTTCGTTCATTTAATGCCCTTGCTCCTATCACACTTATTTTCGCATATTGACACGTGGTTTGATAACTTTGATCCATAGAAGTGTGCAGGCACACGAGGGTATTAATGTCTTTCAATACTTGGAAGGTGATATACCAAAAATATGATCGGAAGTTTATATCAAGGAGCGATAAAGACGTCTAAAAATTTTTTTTTAAAGATAATTTTTAGTAATTAAAATTTAACATATATAATCAATTAAATCATATTATTTTTATCAAAATTAGGTTAGACAAATTGATTTAATCGAAAAAATAGTGAATCAAATCTTAAATTA
>NC_029787.2:132961769-132964321 GCF_000816755.2 Arachis ipaensis | reverse complement strand
TATTCACAATAAATCATATTAGGGAAAAAGTTATTTATTTTTTTATTAATACCAGATAAATTGATCATTTACATACATCAAAGATAATTTCATTATTTAATTAATTTTATTAGTGTAGTGTTTTCATAAATGGTTTTAACATATCACACATAATCTGAAAAAACGCCAAACAATTCATATTTAAGTAGTATATAAACAAGAAGAACAAGGTTTTGATGTTCCCCGCTCTTTGTGTAGATTTTATTCTATTTAGTAAACATTTGTTTTACATAGAAATTAGAAATTTAAAACATTCGTTATAGAGAGAAATAAACATGTATGACTTTTAAAAATAAATAATAACTTAAGTGTTATTAAAAGGAATAAAATTAGTCATTTACTATTAAAAAAGGTCTACTTAAAAAAAAAAACAAAATCTTTTTTACAAGTCATATATATTTAACTTTTATAATAAATGTTTAATTTTTTGTATATAATATACAAAAAGAAGTTGTTTATTTCAGACTCAAGTAAGTTAAAAAAGTCCAATCCAAAGATTGGTCTTCACCACCTACTCGACTTCTTTTAAAAGATGTTGGGCTCGACATAGACTCCTCTCAAAAGAGGTCGGGCTCGAGGTGAGCTGACACATAATATTTATTCAAATAAGTAACTGTTTGCAAAATCTCTTAACTCAATTCTAGGAGTATTATCCCAACAACTCTAAAATTAAGGGACTATTATCCATCCCAAAAGTAGAACTACTCCAACAGCGATTATTGGATCACCATTATATATACCCTGACACCCGTATCTCTAAGTTCTTTAAATCTGCTGATTCTTTGCTCCCCATTTTCCAAACGCATAACTCGAATGGTAGTTCTCGAAAGTCTTTTCATTAACGTTTGGGCCAATCTTTAAAAATAAATTACTAGAATTAGAATTATATCTATGCAAAAATATAGAGATTACAACTTCTAATATAGTGTAACTTCCCCGTTTAACTTTATACGTATTTACTTGCCTTTGAAATATAGTAAAAACTAAAATGATGGAATTTTATTAAAGGGGTTATCCTTTTCTGTACAAAAGTTGCTAGAATATGATTACCCATCTCGGCCTTGATCATTCTTCTTTATATTTTTCTCTTATGGATTGGTTACTTCTCTGGCGTCCTCTGCTTTTATTTGTCATTCGTGCTTTTGTTATTATGGGTTTTTTAACACTTTATCCCTAGTCTTCAGAGTTTTGTTTTTAATCCTTTTATTGAATTTCCTTTTAAACCATTACAGGCCAATGTCCACCGCAAGTAATAATGGTCTCTCTTCTTTATTTTAATTTAAAATTTCACGCTACAAAGATATTTGATGATTTCATAAAGTACCACAATTAAAATTTGTAGGAAATATGAGGCTAAAAAATTTTGATATGGAAATAAAATGAGTGATATACTTTAACATGGTAATTTTTTATATTTTTTAAAATTGTAAGAGTACACAAATCGGACTTTTCGATTTGTGTTTAAAAAGTTGAAAAAAATTCAGAGTACACAAATCGGACCATCCAATTTGTGTTAAAAAATTTAAAAAAATTCAGAGTACACAACTCGGACCATGCGTATTCTTTGGTCATGAAATTTTGCTTCACAAATCGCATGGTCCGATTTGCAGTTGATGGAATTTGAAATCTGAAACGTAAAATTCGGATCCTCCGTTTTTTTTGTTATGAATAATTTTTTTTTACATTTTGAAAGACACAACTCGAAGAGGATGCAAACTATAAGTGACGGAGAATCTGTAGAGAGCAGACCAATAAATTTGCATTAGTCTAAATTAAGTTGAGTTGTTGTAAACTTGTAATGGAAAAAGATATTAATGTTAAAATGGATATTAATATTTTCATTTTGATAAATATATAACANNNATTTTTTATATTTTTTATTGTAGATGATATTGAATAGTAAAATTGATAAAATGTCAATTAATTTTTTAATTTATAAAGTGAACGTAAAAACTAAACGTAAAAGTTATAATTTGTTGCTACTGCTGAATGAGAGTTCAAATTTAGAACCATATTTACATTTAGAAAAAAAAAAAATAGCCAAACAAAAATGACGACATTTAAAAAAATGAACATATTTTTGGTACTTCCAATATCTTTATCAAATATACCCTAAATAAATTCATATATAGTTACGTGTAATGACTTTAATTTTCTTGCAAGAACATTTTAAAATTGATTTAGGAGATAGGAATGGACGAATCGGCGAGGAGGTGGAGGAAAACAGAACGAATACGTTGCAATAAGAAACAGAGCCGCGTGTTTATTAAGCCTTTGTCATCACTCAAGACTCTTCCTCCATCTACATGTATTTAATTTAATTAATTTTATATTAGTACGTTTCTTAATTGTCGGATTTTCAATCTAATAGAGTCTACTTTAACTGAGAAATAAATAAATAAAATGTTGAGACATGTTCTAAAAACATTTGAGACATATCTCTAATTATTTTGAAGCACTTCAAATACTATAATTTTTTCACAATAACAAATATTCCAAATTCTTCAAAGGTA
>NC_029787.2:132946309-132961723 GCF_000816755.2 Arachis ipaensis | reverse complement strand
ATTTACTGGAATACGAAAGATTGTTAATTTAAGAAAAGAAAAAAAATAGAAGTCAAAATTATACACTCAAGTAAGATTTATAAAAGATTAGCTACTGATCTATGGACTCAACTGTTCCTTAAATAGTAATTAGCAAAACTCAAAGAAGAATAATAAATAATAAAGTTGTGTAAGATTTGAAGAGAGGTAAGGAAGTATCTCCAATAAAAAGAGGATGGTTTGGGAGTGTCTTCCTCTCAAACAAACAAAACCCCTTTTCGGCTCTCTCTATCGTTTCTAGCTGTAGACACATATTCCAAACCCCTTCTTTCACTCTCTCTCTCTCTTCTTCTTCTTCTTCATCACCGTTCTTTCTTCTATCACCACTATTACTTCTTATATAATCTTCTACACACTCTGAACAACAACGCAAAAAAGAAGAAGGATGGGATTGGGAGGAGGGTTGGTCACGTTCTTTTTGTGTCTACTATTTTTTGCTGCGCCTTCTGCTTCATCAACAAACTTATTGCCTATCATACCCTTCGATGAAGGATACGCACCCTTGTTTGGGGATAACAACTTGGTCATTCACAGGGATGGCAAAACCGTCCATCTTTCACTCGATGAGAGAACAGGTTCTTCTTTCTCTCAAATCTTTAAATGAACTGTTCCTTCTTCTTCTTCTTTCCTTTGATTTTCTTAACAGGCCAAAGTCTTCATCTTTTCGGGTTTTGTAGGTTCTGGATTCGTGTCTCATGATCTTTACCTCCATGGATATTTCAGTGCTTCCATTAAGCTACCTGCTGACTACACCGCTGGGGTTGTGGTTGCCTTTTATGTGAGTAATCGCTGCCTCTAACTCCTCGTTAATTCAAGGTTCTATCTTTCTCTTTCTATTTTTGAAAAAAAAAAAAAAAAACACTTATTTTTTTCGTCCTGTTAATTTTACCCGTTTTATCCTATTCTAGAAACTTAATAATCCATCATCGGTAAAGGGAGGATTTGGTCTTCTTTTTTTCATTTCTTCTCTGGTTCATTACATGATATGTAACGCTATGAACATGATCCAAACAGCACTCAGGAGTTCACTCATAGGATCCATGAAGCGTGCTTGCAGAATTTTTTTTTCCAATGATGTAATGTATAGTAGTACATCAAGATAACTTTCAAGTATCAACTTCATTTTCATTTTCTTCAACCTCAACGTCATCCCTAGATACTAATAAAGATTTAGAATTTTTCAAACCAAGTTCAAATTTTATTTATTTTTACTTGAATGGAGTTGAATTGCTTGTTTGAATGTTGAACCGATGATGTCAGTGTTTCTACCTATCTATTTTAACTTATCTGAAAGAAAGGAATAAAAAGGTTGATTTATTTCATAATATTATCTGTGTAGATGTCAAATGGTGACATGTTCCAGAACAACCATGATGAAATAGACTTTGAGTTCTTGGGGAATATAAGAGGCAAAGACTGGAGGATTCAGACCAATGTTTATGGCAATGGAAGTACAAGCATTGGCAGGGAGGAAAGATATGGCCTCTGGTTCGATCCTGCTGAGGATTTCCATCAGTACAGTATTCTCTGGACTGATTCTCAGATCATGTAAGCATATCTATATATCTGATTCCCTACCATACCATATTTGGTTCTTTTTGGTATTTTATATACTACACAAACACAACTACTTGTTTTCAAGTAGTGTCTTGATGGTTTCTGTTGTTGGATTGACCGGGTTTTGTTCAAACATGTCTTTATTTTTTTGGTCGTGTTTACGAAATCCCCTGTTTTGTTTAATCAAAACATGGTTTAAGCAAATATCACTAATAATTTTATCCGAATATTGCTTAAATTGCATGTATCCTTGGTTGGCTACTAATGTTTTTTTTCCTTAGTGATGGTGGTTTCTTTGTGAGATATATCAGAATCATAATGGATTTTGTGCTTTTTCAAGCATGTTTCTAGTTTTGGCTAATGTTTACTTGTTCTCTGATTATGCGTTCCTATTCCTTGTGCAGATTTTATGTAGATAATGTTCCTATTAGGGAAATTAAGCGGACGGAATCTATGGGAGGTGACTTCCCTTCCAAGCCTATGACTCTGTACGCGACAATATGGGACGCATCTGATTGGGCAACCAATGGAGGCAAATACAGAGTGAATTACAAGTATGCACCCTATGTCGCCGAGTTCTCTGATCTTGTCTTGCACGGTTGTGCGGTCGATCCCATTGAACATGAAGCCAAGTGTGACAATGCTCAAACTTCCAAAGCAGTTCCTACTGGTGTCACACCAGCACAAAGAATCAAGATGGAGAACTTCAGGAAGAAGCACATGACATACTCTTACTGTTACGACAAAGTCAGATACAAAGTCCCTCCAACAGAGTGTCTCATTAATCCCCAAGAAGCTGAGAGGCTGAGAAAATTCGACCCCGTGACATTCGGGGGTGGCCGGCGCCGCCACGGAAAGCGACATTATCGCAGCAGAGGGAGCCAGGCAGAAGAAGCTGCTGCATTTTGAGGGAGGATTCCACATGGTGATAACATTTTCATTGATTCAGTTTGATTACCTGGGTTGATTTTTTTTTCTTTTTCTTTTTGGTGTATAGAGAGAGAAAGAGAGGCATAGAGTTCCGAATATGATAGTTTTGATATGGTTCTTGTTGGTGGGGTATGTGTATAGTTTCATACCTTTAGGTTCCCAGGTACTGTCATTCATGTCTCTTATGCTTTACAAATTGATATATCTGTTGATTTCTCTGTATTTAGACCATACTTGAGGGTTTCAATAAATTATTTATTTAGCATCAGTTATTTATTTATTTATTCAGTATTAGGTATGAATCTTTTCTTTCAACACTGCTAATCAAATCAAATATATATAAAGAACTAGTGCTGTATTGACCCTCAAATTGTAGTAGTAATTTTTGTCCCATGATGATACAGTGTTATAGTATATGGGGTTATATTTGTCACCTTATGGAGATTAAATATGGTACATCTTTGTAATTGGAATCCAAAGTCAAGGAAGGTGAACGTGACAAATGAATACAGCAGAGGTGTTGAGACTGGTCAGTTTAATGGGACTTCTACTTAGATGTGACCAAAATTTTCTGTCTTGGCTTGTTCTTTCTCATGTTTTGTTCTTCTAGTAAGTGGATTGGGTTGCAAATTTCAACATAGTGGTTGAGTTGTTCATTGTACATACAAAAATTGGACATTAATTAATATGTTGAAATTGAGCTTGCTTGTGTAGAAATTTCAAGAGCATATACAACTGTATCTTAAATTTTAAAATATGTTGCAACTTGCACTCCATGGACACAGGTAAATTATGTGAACACTTTTTTTGCATGCCTTTGCCCAAGTTGCCAACTAAGCCTCTGCTAAAAGCAATGGATCTCAGTTAATTTCCTTACCTAACATATGTTGAAAATATCTTTCGTCAATAAACTTTTTGTTAAAACATGTCATCTCATACTTGAGTTAGATTATAATTTTGGCACAAGAAACCAACCAATACACACTACTTTTACAATCCTGATTGGTTTCTATTTTGTAGTTTGTATAAATATATCCGTAAGTTTCGATTATATTTGGGAATAAGCTTTCCTAGAAAATAAGAAAACTAATTATTACTCCACTCCACTACTTCAATTGAATGTGTTTGAATTGATTTCTAGCTTAGTTTGAAGAATAGTCACGTATCAAAAAGGTCAAATAATCATAACTCAAGCTTTTCAATTGAACATCAATACGTTCACATTACTTTCGTAAAAAATAAAATAGGGAACACACCTAATTTCTTTACACTCTTCATTATTAAGAAAGAAAAAGGTATACGATAATCAATTAAAATTTCATAGTGGCAACTAAAAAAATACATATAGCTAAAAAAAAAATATTAGTATTAATTAATTATTATTAAAACTAATAAATATTAAATAAGATAAATTTAAACTCTTTGAACTTATTTTTTATTGTCTTCTTAATATTACCATCAATATTATTAGTCATGACCAGCACCGAATTTAGGGGAAATAGCATTCAAAATAGATAAATACTAGACGATAGGTCTGCAATAGGTCAAAATTCAAAAAGTAATATGGGACACTAGAACCTTGTTGCATGCCGAAGAGGAAAAAGACATTACCTCAATAATCAACCTCAATTTGACTTTATTGCCATTAGGAATAAACCTGAGAAATAATCAAATCCCGTTATTATCGTTCGAAAACGAAATTTCCATGTTAAAGTTGCCCCTTCACACTTCACAGGGCCTAAAAGCTAAAACCATGACCAAAAAGATGATGTGATTGGAGACAAAAACAGTTTGCATTCAACAAATTACTTTCCTGAAATTGAGGCCATAACATAACATGATATTTTGTTCATGTTATTCTCTTTTGATTAAACATTTATGGGGTGCATAGGCATTAACACCCCTTGTGAGAAGAAAAAATTAGGACTAAACCAACCATGTGAGTTCAGTTTTTCTTGTTTAGACACACTATTTAAGAAAAGATAAATAACTTTGTACTATATAATAAATAATAGGGGGAATCTAAACATAAGCAGAAAACGACATAGTGAAATTCTGAATCGAGACCGACCAATTTGGGTGCATGTTTTTGTAACGGGCGAATCTAATGTTTAATATTCTTGTTCTTGGCTTCACCTTTAACAACAAACATAAACCCTGACACAACTCTAAACATGTCTTTGCTTATATTCTATTTTTTATTAATTATTTTTTTTCACTTATGTTGCCATAATAAAAGGATTTAAAATATTGTTATTCGGTTCAGCCTGTGATTAGCACCAATAATATAACCAAAAATAAAATTGTAAATAATTGAGAACTTAAAAAGAGAATTGAGCTTCTGATATGAACAAGTAGGTTAAAATTTTCAGAATGTTAAATTGTTAATTCAAGACTCGAGAGAGAAACAGCTGATTTAATTTTGCATTGTTTAGATAACAATAAAAAGCAGTTAACTAATATTAAAAACTAAAAAGCATGGAATAGAATCATAGTGCATTTGTGTTGGGTGCCAACCAGGTCTGAAGTGGAGGGAGGGTGAGGCAAAAGTCAAGTAAGTCAACCATGAAAAAGTGTGTTATCTTCATCCCTTCCTAGAGCCACATAATAAAACTAATAATTCAGAAGATAACATGCCACGGAATCACTACTCAACCATATATGGTAGAGAATGAAAATAAAGATCCTCATAAACTATAGCCAACTTGGAAAGAGATTCTCACATAAATCACAACAAGCTTCTACAACTTTTATATTTATTAGTAAGGCCAAATTTGTAGGTCTACAACAATCACATTTATCGCTTATAGTATAATGAATCAATTTCACTCCAGCCTAACTTATAGTTTTGCCAATGAATTTCTTAAACTGTTTTCCCTTTGATGTATGTGGTCATCACACCACAAATGTTGCAATGCATTAAGATTCAGCACTAAACATTTTCATGAACCACCAGCCTCCTTTCTCTCAATGAGTTTGATAAAGTTTCGAACAATTTCCTTTCCTTCGGTTGTTATAATGCTCTCTGGATGAAACTGCACACCCTGCAATTTTGAAGAACTTAAACTTTAGCACAGAATTGCCGGTTAATAAAAGCATGAACAACCAAAATAACCCCTTCAATGCCAGAGAGTAAATTCTTGATTTGTACATTCACCTTTTCAAACATCAAATTCTCAATTGAGTTTATATTTTAATATGCAGCACAGTTTAGTGTCTACACAGACGTACTGATTTATTAACTCATGCTATGTACCTTTGTAGTGTATTATACCCAAATTGACTTCTCGGACATCAAAATAGTAACGAAGCACATATTAAACAAAAGTGATGATGACCAAGATCTCTACAAACTCTAAATTCAGGTCCATGAAATTTCAAAATATTTCAAAAGCTGTCAGCTAAACTCCATATCAAAATTGAAAACCAGATTACACTATTTTCATGAATTTAAGAGAAGGGCGATGAATCTTTTCTTGATCTGATCAAAAGAAATCCCCATATAAGGAATAGGGTGTTACCTGTAGATGCTTATACTTCTTGTGACGAGCTGCCATTATAAGACCATCCTCAGTCCAGGCTGTCACCTCAAGTTCTTCATGAGGAAAACTCTCCTTTTCGATCACAAGGCTGTGATATCTACCAGCTAAGAAAGGACTGAAAATAACAGCGCGGTAAGGCCAACTAATGACACAACTCAAAAATAGAAAATAGAAAAAATCAAACAAATCAGAATACAAAAATCGAATTTCATAAATAATATCAATGAATCCCTACTTTGATAATCCGGCAAATAATCCATCTTCTCCTTTTTCATCATAATACACCAAAGAACTTTTCCCATGCATGACACCATGAGGAGATCGAACAATTTTCCCTGCACAGGTTAAAGGCATAATGTCTTAATCCTATTTCAACTGTCCAGAAAAAGGGAAGAAATGAAAATGATGGAAATTAAACTACAGGGGATGCTTGCGCTGAAACCAAAAGCCATGTTTGCACCAAAAAAAATGTAATGTGAACAAATATACAAATTTATCAAAGAGATCTTGCTGTCAGTTATATGCACCAAATATATCAGTGGTGGCTAAAGGTTGAAGAAATCTTAGAAGACACACCTCCAAAAGCTTCTCCAATGCATTGCAAACCCATGCATACACCAAACAAAGGAACAGTTGGCCCAAGTTCCAGTACAGTTTGCAAAGATATTCCAGAATCTTGAGGCGTGCCTGTAAGGTTGAACATTGTGTATCATATGTCTTATGTGTGTATTGACTGTATTCTATTAATTCATTTTCTTCATCTAATATATAAACATCAAACTATGACAATAAATGAAAATTCAAGAAAAGCCTTACCTGGACCAGGTGATATTAGCACTCCTCTAGGATTTTTCCTAATAAAAAAGAAGATTATTTTAAAAGACCATAGCGTAAATTGAGAACCTTAAGAATATGAATATCTATTCTCCCACAACTTGCAGCATGAATATCAATATGGTATACATGCATAAGCATTAAAAAAAAAAAAGAAAGAAGAAGAAAGAATATTACTTTTTTAACTCTTCCACGGTCAACTCATCATTCCGGTACACGTCAAATTGGAAACCCAACTCCCCCATATACTGCAAATATCATAAACACAATGTTAGAATACCGTTTTACCACAACCAGTAAAAGTTAAAAGATGTACAAGTGTAACAGTAAATTCTCCACAAGGCTTTCATCCTCATTCCAATTTCAAACCCTAAACCCTAGCTGCAGGTTGAATTCCTTTTGCTTCAAACCGGAGAGAGGGATTTCAAAATTCAAAAATTTTATGACTCTTCTGAAAAAGGGCTCATCTTAATATGAAGCAAAAGATAACAGGGCAAAAGGAACTCAACCTGAAGCATATTTTCATCATACATGCAGCCAAGCGGAGTTAAGTGGATGGAGTAAAGGTAAAAGGAACACCCCATTGCTTAGAGGGTTATCATACTAATAATGATTTTAGTAGGCAACCCAAACCAATCCCTTAGAATCATACTTTCATACTCATTAATTTGTGGTGTTTGAAATAGAACAGTACGACATTTCATTCCTTTGTCTTTACAGTCAATCCATTCACAATTTTAACCCTCAACATCCTAATCCCCGTAGTGGGCAATAAAAATTGGAAACACAGAATTGAAATTCAATTTGTAACTACCAATCCACCCCTACTTCATTAAATTTAGACTAACTTAGTTCAGAAATGATCCATATGAATCCTACATCAAACTATTTGTCATTGTTGGTTTCCACCTCAATTCAAGAGGATCAAGAACATGGATATAACACAGAGGACAGATATGATATAACATGACCACAAGGATACAAGAAAATTTTAAGATTAATGACAAGACACAGCTGTGATACAACATGGAATGTTAGTGTAAAATCCCCAAATTCCAAATTAAACCGTGGAAATAATGTTACAAATTAGTGTGAACAATTGTAACTGAAGTGGTCTTAGTCCCTCTAGTTCCAAAATATATGTCACTTTGAAATTTTGCACCTGCAAAACTCATTGTATTCAAAGTTTTAGACTCGATTGTATCCAAATACATTGAATTCTAAATAAATTTCATTAATTGAGCATCTAAAAACTAAAAAGTCTTCTAATCAGTCAATTCGTGTGAGCCAATGACCTAAATATCATCACCTCAAGCTAACCAGTGAAAGTAATCGAAAACAAATCATTGTAAACATCAAGAAGACACTACAAAAGTGGCGAAAATAATGAACCTGGCAAAGGTTATAGGTAAAGCTGTCATAGTTGTCAATCACAACAATCGGATTGGTGGAGTTCTTAGCAGAAACGGGTGAGTTCGAACTCGATTCCAATACGCCCCCTGTGGCTTTTGGAACCACCCCATTTTCCCTTTTTGCCGATACACTTAAACCTGCAATAAAAACCAAAACTTTTATCGTAAACAATTGAGAAAATAAAATCAGGATTGACATTTGCAGGTGGGAAGAAAGAAAAAAGTGAAAAGGGAAGAGGAAAGTGAAGTACTGAGTGATGAAGTGGGTTGATTCCGGAGAATGAGGGTTAAGTGGGGGGATTGGGATCGTTTGGAACAGAGAGAAGGGTTTTGGTGAAGAAATGAAGTATGAAAGAGCGACAGTGACATAGTAGCCATGATCCAAGGACGACCAGTCTCCTTTAAGCTCGCCTTGTTTTGTTATGCACACTAACACGGATTATCAAAAACTTAAATATAAAAATTAAGGGCCCGTTTGGATCAATTTCTTTAAAAAAATTACTTTTTTTAAAAAGGAATTCAAATCTACTTAATAATATACTAAAATTGAGTTTTTTTCCGGTTAATGAAGGTGAGGTGTCGATCTCTCGTGACTCTGTTTTTCCTCCAAAATAAATACACTTTTTTTTATTCTAAATTATTTTATACAAAATATCTTTATTATAATTATATTATAATTAATATTTAATAAATAATACATAATTATACTAATTTAGGAATATATCTTCATTATAATTATATCAAATCAATATTTAATGCATTATTAAACTACTTATCAATTTTCAATTAAAAATACTTTTAATCATTTTAATAATAATAATAATAATAATATATGATAATGGCACCGGTCGTGGTAATCATGATAAGAATATTTGATTCTAATCATAAAATGATCAAATGTTATGATATTAATAACGCACATTGATTTTAAATATTTTTAGTCATTTTAATTTATTAATTTTAAAAATATTTATATAATTCTAATTCTTATTCATTATCCAATAATAATAATAACTTGAAAAATCCGTATATAATCTATTTCAATTACCCGTGTATTATTATTAAAATTCTATATATTCCTAAATATAAGTCTTAGAAAATACGACATGGCACGGGCTATTATTAGTGTAGAGTTGTTTAAGAAGATATAATAGAATTTATATTTCTAAATTTCAATCTGTGTATATCAGGTATAATATTCTTATTCATTGTCCAGAATTTCTCTGATCATAATAGAAGATAATAATTCTAATCATGATATGACAAAATTATATAATTTTAACAAAATTAATATATACGATGCGTAATTACTGTATATAATAAAAAATTATCTTAATAATGAATAATTTACATATTTATTTTCGTTTTACTAAAGTCTATATATAGTGTTTTTCTGTGGTACATGAATCTAAATTTGAGACTCAACTCATAATTTTATATTTATTATTTTTCTTTTACTACTTCATAAAATAAGAATATATACTTTGTTTTTCATCGAAGTTGATACTTTTAAGGTACAATTTATAATTTTGATACACTATTAGTGTAAAGTAGTTTTACACAAATATTCAATGACGTAATATCATATCATAAAAAATAACTATCTTTTATATTGATTGCATTCACCTAAATGATAATCCAAAAAAATAAACATAATTAAATAATTATATAAAATATTTTATACTATCAATAATTAAAATTAGACTCTAATTTGTATCTAAAAATATAAGATAAAATTATATATTAAATTAACTTAATAAAAATAAAATATTATTGTAACATTATTTAATTAATAAATTTATTTAGTTAAAGGTTATATCTCTGTTTTTTTTTTCAATTCTACTTTAATATTTACCAGTAAATTGAAGAATTTTGTATTGGATATCTATTTTGATAATTAGTTCTCAAACATAAATTAAAATAAAAATTAATTAAAATATTAACGCATTTTGTACTTTTATCTATCTAAGTAATTAATTCTATTATTATTATTATTATTATTATTATTATTATTATTATTATTATTATTATTTGAAATTAATTTTTTGTCTTTCTTTTATTAAATAATTAAATAATAATTAAATAATTTATAAAATATATAATGAGAATATGAGAAATTTAGGTCATCACACCACAAATGTTGCAATGCATTAAGATTCAGCACTAAACATTTTCATGAACCACCAGCCTCCTTTCTCTCAATGAGTTTGATAAAGTTTCGAACAATTTCCTTTCCTTCGGTTGTTATAATGCTCTCTGGATGAAACTGCACACCCTGCAATTTTGAAGAACTTAAACTTTAGCATAGAATTGCCGGTTAATAAAAGCATGAACAACCAAAATAACCCCTTCAATGCCAGAGAGTAAATTCTTGATTTGTACATTCACCTTTTCAAACATCAAATTCTCAATTGAGTTTATATTTTAATATGCAGCACAGTTTAGTGTCTACACAGACGTACTGATTTATTAACTCATGCTATGTACCTTTGTAGTGTATTATACCCAAATTGACTTCTCGGACATCAAAATAGTAACGAAGCACATATTAAACAAAAGTGATGATGACCAAGATCTCTACAAACTCTAAATTCAGGTCCATGAAATTTCAAAATATTTCAAAAGCTGTCAGCTAAACTCCATATCAAAATTGAAAACCAGATTACACTATTTTCATGAATTTAAGAGAAGGGCGATGAATCTTTTCTTGATCTGATCAAAAGAAATCCCCATATAAGGAATAGGGTGTTACCTGTAGATGCTTATACTTCTTATGACGAGCTGCCATTATAAGACCATCCTCAGTCTAGGCTGTCACCTCAAGTTCTTCATGAGGAAAACTCTCCTTTTCGATCACAAGGCTGTGATATCTACCAGCTAAGAAAGGATTGAAAATAACAGCGCGGTAAGGCCAACTAATGACACAACTCAAAAATAGAAAATAGAAAAAATCAAACAAATCAGAATACAAAAATCGAATTTCATAAATAATATCAATGAATCCCTACTTTGATAATCCGGCAAATAATCCATCTTCTCCTTTTTCATCATAATACACCAAAGAACTTTTCCCATGCATGACACCATGAGGAGATCGAACAATTTTCCCTGCACAGGTTAAAGGCATAATGTCTTAATCCTATTTCAACTGTCCAGAAAAAGGGAAGAAATGAAAATGATGGAAATTAAACTACAGGGGATGCTTGCGCTGAAACCAAAAGCCATGTTTGCACCAAAAAAAATGTAATGTGAACAAATATACAAATTTATCAAAGAGATCTTGCTGTCAGTTATATGCACCAAATATATCAGTGGTGGCTAAAGGTTGAAGAAATCTTAGAAGACACACCTCCAAAAGCTTCTCCAATGCATTGCAAACCCATGCATACACCAAACAAAGGAACAGTTGGCCCAAGTTCCAGTACAGTTTGCAAAGATATTCCAGAATCTTGAGGCGTGCCTGTAAGGTTGAACATTGTGTATCATATGTCTTATGTGTGTATTGACTGTATTCTATTAATTCATTTTCTTCATCTAATATATAAACATCAAACTATGACAATAAATGAAAATTCAAGAAAAGCCTTACCTGGACCAGGTGATATTAGCACTCCTCTAGGATTTTTCCTAATAAAAAAGAAGATTATTTTAAAAGACCATAGCGTAAATTGAGAACCTTAAGAATATGAATATCTATTCTCCCACAACTTGCAGCATGAATATCAATATGGTATACATGCATAAGCATTAAAAAAAAAAAAGAAAGAAGAAGAAAGAATATTACTTTTTTAACTCTTCCACGGTCAACTCATCATTCCGGTACACGTCAAATTGGAAACCCAACTCCCCCATATACTGCAAATATCATAAACACAATGTTAGAATACCGTTTTACCACAACCAGTAAAAGTTAAAAGATGTACAAGTGTAACAGTAAATTCTCCACAAGGCTTTCATCCTCATTCCAATTTCAAACCCTAAACCCTAGCTGCAGGTTGAATTCCTTTTGCTTCAAACCGGAGAGAGGGATTTCAAAATTCAAAAATTTTATGACTCTTCTGAAAAAGGGCTCATCTTAATATGAAGCAAAAGATAACAGGGCAAAAGGAACTCAACCTGAAGCATATTTTCATCATACATGCAGCCAAGCGGAGTTAAGTGGATGGAGTAAAGGTAAAAGGAACACCCCATTGCTTAGAGGGTTATCATACTAATAATGATTTTAGTAGGCAACCCAAACCAATCCCTTAGAATCATACTTTCATACTCATTAATTTGTGGTGTTTGAAATAGAACAGTACGACATTTCATTCCTTTGTCTTTACAGTCAATCCATTCACAATTTTAACCCTCAACATCCTAATCCCCGTAGTGGGCAATAAAAATTGGAAACACAGAATTGAAATTCAATTTGTAACTACCAATCCACCCCTACTTCATTAAATTTAGACTAACTTAGTTCAGAAATGATCCATATGAATCCTACATCAAACTATTTGTCATTGTTGGTTTCCACCTCAATTCAAGAGGATCAAGAACATGGATATAACACAGAGGACAGATATGATATAACATGACCACAAGGATACAAGAAAATTTTAAGATTAATGACAAGACACAGCTGTGATACAACATGGAATGTTAGTGTAAAATCCCCAAATTCCAAATTAAACCGTGGAAATAATGTTACAAATTAGTGTGAACAATTGTAACTGAAGTGGTCTTAGTCCCTCTAGTTCCAAAATATATGTCACTTTGAAATTTTGCACCTGCAAAACTCATTGTATTCAAAGTTTTAGACTCGATTGTATCCAAATACATTGAATTCTAAATAAATTTCATTAATTGAGCATCTAAAAACTAAAAAGTCTTCTAATCAGTCAATTCGTGTGAGCCAATGACCTAAATATCATCACCTCAAGCTAACCAGTGAAAGTAATCGAAAACAAATCATTGTAAACATCAAGAAGACACTACAAAAGTGGCGAAAATAATGAACCTGGCAAAGGTTATAGGTAAAGCTGTCATAGTTGTCAATCACAACAATCGGATTGGTGGAGTTCTTAGCAGAAACGGGTGAGTTCGAACTCGATTCCAATACGCCCCCTGTGGCTTTTGGAACCACCCCATTTTCCCTTTTTGCCGATACACTTAAACCTGCAATAAAAACCAAAACTTTTATCGTAAACAATTGAGAAAATAAAATCAGGATTGACATTTGCAGGTGGGAAGAAAGAAAAAAGTGAAAAGGGAAGAGGAAAGTGAAGTACTGAGTGATGAAGTGGGTTGATTCCGGAGAATGAGGGTTAAGTGGGGGGATTGGGATCGTTTGGAACAGAGAGAAGGGTTTTGGTGAAGAAATGAAGTATGAAAGAGCGACAGTGACATAGTAGCCATGATCCAAGGACGACCAGTCTCCTTTAAGCTCGCCTTGTTTTGTTATGCACACTAACACGGATTATCAAAAACTTAAATATAAAAATTAAGGGCCCGTTTGGATCAATTTCTTTAAAAAAATTACTTTTTTTAAAAAGGAATTCAAATCTACTTAATAATATACTAAAATTGAGTTTTTTTCCGGTTAATGAAGGTGAGGTGTCGATCTCTCGTGACTCTGTTTTTCCTCCAAAATAAATACACTTTTTTTTATTCTAAATTATTTTATACAAAATATCTTTATTATAATTATATTATAATTAATATTTAATAAATAATACATAATTATACTAATTTAGGAATATATCTTCCTTATAATTATATCAAATCAATATTTAATGCATTATTAAACTACTTATCAATTTTCAATTAAAAATACTTTTAATCATTTTAATATTAATAATAATATATGATAATGATATGATAATGGCACCGGTCGTGGTAATCATGATAAGAATATTTGATTCTAATCATAAAATGATCAAATCTTATGATATTAATAACGCACGTTGATTTTAAATATTTTTAGTCATTTTAATTATATTAATTTTAAAAATATTGATATAATTCTAATTCTTATTCATTATCCAACAACAATAATAATAATAATAATAATAACTTGAAAAACCCGTATATAACCTATTTCAATTACCCATGTATTATTATTAAAATTCTATATATAAGTCTTGAAAAATACGACATGGCACGGACTATTAGTGTAGAGTTGTTTAGGTTTGTTTAGGAAGATATAATAGAATTTATATTTCTAAATCTACTTAATATACTAAAACTAGATTTTCTCCTAACTAATGGAAGTGAAGTGTCGATTTCTCATGAATCTATTTTTTCGCCAAAATGAATGCACTATTTTCGCTTCTAAATTTATTTTATAAAAATATCTTTATTATAATTATACTATAATTAGCATTTAAGTAATAATACATATTATACTAATTTAGAAAAATATCTTTATCATAGTTATATAAAATCAATATTTAATGCATTATTAAACTACTTATCAATTATCAATCGAAAATATTTTTAATCATTTTAATTATATTGATATTCGCTTTTTTTTCTCTCTCTCTCCCTCCTCTCTCTCGTGTTTAGGTACATTTTTTGTAATTTATTTAATTTTCGTTTCTTTTATCTTTATTTATACATTTCATTTTTTTTATATTTTTAAAAGTTTTTGTTTATTTTAATTGCTTATTATTAGGCGACCACTTTTTTTATTTTAGCTTCTGATTAACAAAAAAATGTGTGATTTTTATGTTATTTTTAAATAATCTTGCTATAATTTTGTTTTGTAATATTCTATTTTGTCATGTGTACTTCAATATATATATATATATATTAAACAATTAATATATACGTTGTTCGTGTATGTGGTTTATATGTTAATATTTTTATTGATTCTCTTTATTTTATTTTATTTTTGTGTGTGTCTCTTTGTTGCTCTTTATTTTAGTTATATATATTCATTGATTTTTCTGTATTGATGCTCTTTTTATTTGAAAAATCCTGACAATTTAGAGTGTATATTATGACTCATGTGATATTCATTAATTTAGTGTATCTTTTTAGATGATTTATGTTATAATGTGTTTAAGGAGTTGACTTAAAATTATAATATGATATATAAATTTATAATATGATTTATA
>NC_029787.2:132934262-132946177 GCF_000816755.2 Arachis ipaensis | reverse complement strand
TGATTTTGTTTTATATTAATTTTTTTTATTTATTTTGATTAATGGTCATCTCATTTATTATCATAAATACTGAATTAAATAAGTCATTATTATTTTTGATTTAGAATTAAATGAGAATAAAATTAGAGACACTATCTTATTTGGTCTTTCGGGTTTAATGGGTGTGACACTCAAATATAAATAGTGACTTCCGGATTTTGGTCTCCAACACATCAAAACTATCTCCGTAACTCTTTTTCCATAAAAGGAATTTCGATTCAACTCTATCAGGGATACAGAAGATTTTCAAAGAACAAATGAATGGTCTGAATTTGCACAAATTCTAAATGTTCGAACTTACGACGTTGTTTCAGTTCGTTGTCGTTACGAGAAGTCGAGAATGACTCTAATCTATACGTGTCTAAGAACTAGAATAGATTAAATATTATTTAGGTAATTTATTTCTAATATTGGTATTTGATTAAATTAGTTTTAGAGAAATTTAAATTGTTGACTCAATTTATATATTACGACTATTCTTTTTGAATATATTATTTTTATATTTTTTAATATAATTTTTTTCTAATTTTTAAGTTTATTTTCTTTCTCATTTTATATTTCAGATTAGTAATGTAATTATTAAGAAAAATGTATTTAAAAAACACTAAATTAAAAAAAAAACAATACATAACGTGTTGTTTTTTTTATTAATCAAATTATTATAATTCAAATTAATTTAAAAAAAATAATTTAAAATTATAATTTCAATTTTATTACATGCATGTCATGGGTAATTATAATTGTTAATCATCAAGAAAGTAGTCTTTAGTAATTTTTTTTCTTAGATAGCATTTGTTTTGAGGGATTAAGACTTGATTTAAAAGACTAAAACTCAATATTATGTCTGTTAGTTTGATATTGAAACTAAAATTTCAGTATCAAAATACAAAATTTCAATCCTTTCATACCTCCAAAAAATGAGGACATATAGACTACAATTTTAGAAGACGGAGACTGAAATTTAACTAATAATTTTTTAAAAATACCCTCATTTCAAATTTATAATTTCAACTTTATTTTTTATGCAAATCAATTGTTAGAGTATAATTAGGATCAACTAAGATTAGTTAGTACTATTTATCTTTTAAAAATACTATTTGTACACCAAAATCAGTTACTAAAATCAGCCACAAATGTATTTGTGTATAAATATATGTGTGGTTTAATTTATTTTCAATGTGTATTTGTATTCAAGTATGTATTTTATATTAGTGGCTGATTTTAGTGTACACGTAGCATAACTCTTTATCTTTATATAACATATCTGTATATTTATTGTAGGATCTTGTGTTTTTATTATTTTGATTCTTCTAGCACCTATATATACCATTGTACATTGTACTTTTCTATTCACACTGAATAATACACAAAATACCTTTTTCAGATTACTCTCTTGTTTCTAACATGGAATCAAGAGCATATGTCCTTTTTTTTCCATGAAAATGCGTCCATAGTCCCTTTGTTTTTCTCTTTCGGCAGTGTTTTTTGACCTCGTTTTTCGATCCTTTCCCAACGCTTTGGTTCGTTAGCGCCGCCACCGGACGCGCCGCCTGAAGATCGGTATCCGCTTCAGGTTCTCCTCTCTCCAGACGTCTCCAGCATCGTTGGATCCACGCCCAAGATCAACGGCACCACAGAGCACTACGTGTCGAAGCCAGAAAAGCACACGAACTCGCTCCAGACTGCGTCGAACCCAACCCAGCCCGCCTCTCCGACCCATGTGACACCTCCTTCTCCGCGTCAACACTGACGCGTTTTCCTTCTCCTATCACGCGTTGCCATGTGGCCTACCCTTGTTGACATGGCATCTGACATGGCGGCTGACGTGACAGACAATGGGACTATCCCTAAGGTTTTTGGGTGAGCTCTTTTTTATTATGCCCTCTATTTTCTGGATTTCTACTCCAAATTTGTATCTTTCTCTCCTCTCTTTGATCTCTATATCTCCTATTATGAAAAAATTAGATGTTTTTGCTGCCACAGACAGAAGGGATAAATTCTCGAAACTATAACCGTTCTGGGCACCTCTTCTCAGTCTGTCCTTCTGTTGAATGTCGCAAATGCCAATAAAAAGGTCACATTGGCTACAATTGTCCACAACTGTTCTGCCATTATTGAAAGCTCTCGGGACATTTGATTACTACCTGTCCTACTCGCCCACCACATCCTAATCAACTCAAGTATCATTCTCGTCCCAACTTCTCCAAGAATGTGTCTGTTTCTGATGTTACTGCTACTACTGAATCTACCAACTCTGCTCCTCTCAACCCGTCTCCTGTCTCTCTATCTTATATTGCGTCTCTTCTTAAGCATTTTCTCTCCCTTTCTTGTAATACTCCTGCTACTTTTTCGACTCCTCAAAGTAATTCTAAATGGTATTTTGATTTCGGTTACTTTCATCACATGTTTTCTTTGCGTCAACTTTTTTTGTCTTTGTCTATCACTACAAATGTACCTTCTGTCAATACTGCTGATGGTTCCCTCTTGTATGCGACACACAAGGGTTCTATTTTTCAGTCAACTATATATCTCCCTAATACTTATTATATTCCAAAACTGAACTTTAATCTTATTTCTGTTGGTCAACTTGTTGATATTGGTTTTGATGTCAATTTTTTTATTTCTGGTTGCCATGTACAGGATCGTCAGACGGGACAAATCATCGGGACTGGATGTAAGGTCGGAAGGTTGTTTGAACTCAAGAATCTTCATATTCCTCCTGTGTCAAATCTATTTGCTGCTTCTTCTCCCTCTACCCTTTACTTGTGGCATCACCGTCTTGCCCACAGCTCCTTAAAAAAATTACATCATCTTGTGTCTCAAGGTGTTTTGGGTCAGATTACTAATGAGTCTTTTAATTGCATTTCTTGTCAAATTATCAAACAACCTGCTTTATCTTTTCACAATAATTCATCCCTTGCTTGATCTCTTTTTTATCTTATCCACTCTGATGTTTGGAGCCCCGCTCCCACCGCTTCTATGGGAGGGGCTCGATACTTTATCATTTTCATTGATGATTATTCACGCTTTACTTGGGTTTATTTGATGAATAATCGCCACGAGCTACCTCAAATTTATATTAACTTTGTCACTATGATTAAAACTCAGTTTTCTAAGGTCATTAAAGTTTTTTGACGCAATAATGCTATGGAATACCATGACTCCAAGCTTTTAACATTTCTTGCAGAATAGGGTACTTTGTCTGAGTTTTTTTTGCCCTGGTACGTCTCAACAAAATGGACGAGCTGAACGCAAATACCATTACATCCTTGACTCTGTTTGTACAATGCTTACTTCTTCTTCGTGTCCTGAGCGTACTTGGAGTGAAGCTGTTCTTACTACTATTTATGTTATCAATAGACTTCCTTCTTCTGTCATTGGTAATATTACTCCCTTTGAGCGTCTTTATCATACCTCTCTAGATTACAGTTTTCTTTGAGTTTTTAGTTGTATCTGTTTTGTTCTTCTTCAGTCTCATGAACATAGTAAACTTAAACCTCGGGCTCGCATGTGTTATTTCTTTGGTTATGGCACGGAACACAAAGGTTATCATTGTTGGGATCTTCTCTCTAAACGTATTCGTATATCTTGTCATGTTGTATTCTGGGAACATCACATATTTTCTAGGTTCTCTTCATTTGAGTTCATTCCTCCTACTCAGTCACCATTTTTCACTAACCCCAATGTTGATATTTTTCCTAGTGATGGTTGACAAACCCCAATTTGACGGTTTGTTTTGCATTGAATTTAGAGTATTTTGATAACCTTTTGTCACATTTAGCCTAGGAATTAGCATGATTTTGTTATCTCTCCCATATTTGTGCTTAAGTGTAAAAACATGCTTTTTAAGCCTTATTTTGATGAATTCTAGTTCTTCTTTGATTCCATAAGATGCCTTGATGTGTTTGCTAGTAATTCCAGGATTGAAATAGGCTAGGCATGGATCAAAGGAAGCAAGGAAGGAAGCATACAAGTGGAGAGAAGCATAAAAAGTCAAAGAAGCAAAGTCAGCCATGCACGCGCACGCGCACAAGGCGCTCGCGCGCACATCGCAGAATTAGCCAGGGACGCGCACGCGTACCGTGCGCGCACGCGTCGATGAGGGCACATGACCTCACTAATGCAACACGTGCCTGGCGACTTGAGAGGGTTTCTGAACCCATTTTTGGCGCCAAATTGCTAAGGAAAATGAATAAAAGGATGAAGGATTAAGGGGAAGGGAGACTTTTGACTATTCATGATCTTTTGACCAATAATCACTTTTAGTTTTAGAGTTTTAGAGAGAGAAGCTCTCTCTTCTCTCTAGAATTAGGATTAGGAATTAGGGTTAGATTAGGATCTCATAGTTCTAGGTTTAATTCAAGACTCCTTCTACTTCTACCTTCAATTGATGATTGATACACTTTGGTTCTTCTCTCTCTCCCTATTCTCTTGTTGTAATTTCTCTTATTTTGTTTCTAGGTTTTGTAATCGAGATACTCTTGTTCTCTTTATTTCCTTTTAATAATGCAATTTGAGGTAATTCATGATAATTGTGATTTCCTTGGTTGTTGTTGTTGATCCTTTGTATTCAATTGTAGTTAGAATTCATTCTTGTTGTGAATTGACTATACTTTTCTTTTGTGCCTTCCAAGTGTTTGATGAAATGCTTGGTTGGATTTTAGTATAGATTTTGCTCCTCTTGGCCTAGGTAGAGTAATTAGTGACACTTGAGTTATCTAATTCCTTTGTTGATTGATAATTGGAGAAATTGCTAATTGGTTTGGAGTGCACTAAAGCTAGTCCTTCCTTGGGAGTTGGCTAGGACTTGTGGCTCAAGTCAATTCATCCACTTGACTTTCCTTTAATTAGTAAGAGTTAACTAAGTGGTAGCAATGAACAATTCTCATCACAATTGAGAAGGATAACTAGGATAGGACTTCTAGTTCTCACACCTTTCCAAGAGACTTTTATAGTTTTTAGTTTATTTTCATTGCCATTTACTTTTCATGCTTCTTATCCAAAACCCCAAAATAACTCATAACCAATAACAAGACACTTTATTGTAATTCCTAGGGAGAATGACCCGAGGTCCAATACTTCGGTTTATAAATTTTAGGGGTTTGTACTAGTGACAAATAACTTTTTGTATGAAAGGATTAGTGATTGGTTTAGAAACTATACTTGCAACGAGATTTCATTTGTGAAATTTTAAACCGTCAAAAATCCGTTCATCAATGATTCTACAGGTTCTATCTCGAGTCACCCTCTACAGCCTCCTACTCTTCTGCCTTCTCCATCTCCCGATGATTCCAGACCGGACGATGATCCTGCTCCTACTGTCGTGCCTCCTCCTTCCACTCGTTCTTCTAGGATAAGAAATCCACTTCATCATCTTCTTTATTATCATTATTTTTCTACCATTTTTCATGAACATGAATCTAAGTTATTTAGAGAAGTCTCCACAAATCCAAGTTGGGAGCAAGTAATACAGGAAGAAATCCAGGCACTTGAAAAAAATACACATTTGGGACTTGGTTTATCTTCTTTCTGATCAAGAAGTTCTGAGTAGTAGATGGGCATACAAGATCAAGACTCACTCTGATGGTTCTATTGACCGTTATAAGGCACGATTGGTTGCTCAAAGTTGTATGCAAGTGTATGGTATTGATTATGAAGAGACTTTTGCTCCTATTACTCGTCTCACATCTGTTCGAGCTCTCCTTGCCATTGCTGCGGTCAAAAAATGGTCTCTCAGACAGATGGACGTAAAGAATGCATTTCTTAATGGGGATTCGAAAAGAAGGTCTATAAGAACCCACCTCCGGATTATCCTTGTCTTTCTAGTAAAGTCTATCTTCTTCGCAAGGCAATTTATCCTTGTTCTTCTACTTTTGTATGTTGATGACATGATCATTACTAGCGATGATGTTAATGGTATCTCTGATCTAAAAGTCTCCTTTCACCATATTTTTTAGATGAAAGATCTTGGTTCTCTTAGTTATTTTCTTGGTCTAAAGGTCATATCCACAGATGACGGTATCTATCTCTCTCAAGTTAAGTATGCTTTAGATCTTCTTGCTCGCACCGGGATTACAGATAGTCGTACTGAGTCTACTCTCTTTGAGCCTAATGTTCGATTTACCCCTTTTGGATGGTAACTGTTTTGGATAATCCTACTCTTTATCGATAGTTAGTTGGAGGTCTCGTCTACTTGACTGTCACATGCCCAAACATCGCCTATCCAATTCATGTTCTTAGCCATTTCTTGTCAGCTTCTCGTACTACTCACTATGGGACTGTTCTTCGCATTCTTCGATACATCAAAGGCACTCTATTTCATAGACTTCATTTTTCTGCCCATTCATCTTTGTCCCTTCGGGCGTACTCAGATGTTGATTGGGCTGGTGATCCCACTGATCGTCATTCTACTACTGGTTATTGTTTGTTTCTTGGTGACTCTCTCATTTTCTAGCGAGCCAAGAAGCAAACGTTCACTGCTCGCTCAAGCACAGAAGTTGAATACCGTGCTCTCGTTGATATCACTGCTGAGGTTGTCTCAATTCGTTGGCTTCTCGAAGACTTCGGTGCTCCTATGTCATCCCCGACTGATGTTTTTTGTGACAACCGCAGTGCTATTCAGATTGCCCATAATGATGTTTTTCATGAACGCACCAAACACATTGAGATTGATTGTCACTTTGTTTGATAATGTCTCCTTATTGATGTTGTTCGTCTCATAGTTGTTGGAACTCTGGATCAGATTGTAAATATCTTCACGGAGGTTCATCATCCTACTAATTTTTGCTTTTATTATTTTGATTCTTCTAGCATCTATATATACCCATATATACCCTTGTACATTATACCTTTATATTCACACTAAATAAAATACAAAACACTTTCTTCAGATTACTCTCTTACTTCTAACACTAATTATTAGGGATTCTTCTCAACTGTGTCTATTCTCAAAGGCTGGACCACCATCGAAGAGTCCTTTTTGAAGCCTCTGTCCTATCACCACCGCAAGGACCATCGCCTTCTCTTCGTCTTCGTAGCCACTATGACCCAGGTTAGTTGTCATAGCATCTTTATCTTCATAGCCACTGTGTTCGCACGTCGTTTTTCAGTTTGTGTTCTCCTCTACCATTCTCTTTTTGTTTGTCTTGTCTTCTCTTCTCTTTTCTGTTTGTGTTTCTATTGTCGTTAATGGGTTTTCTTCTCTTTAGGTTTATAGGTGCTCTTTCTTCTCATACTGTTTAGTATAAGTGAATAATTTATTTTTATAAAAAAATTGGTGAATTGACCCAATAAATTTTATAGGCTACTTGTTTTTTTTGAAAACAAAGAGCTCAACACAATACAGTGGAACAATCAAACAAGAAACAAAATAACAACTTAAAGGTAACACAACAGCCATTAAGAAACCTCCCTGTCATCTCCGACATAGCCATCAACAACTAAAGGGGTCCACACCTCTCCACTTGTTATGGCTTATGACAGTCATGTGAGTAATTTCTTCAACACTTTTGCTTTTATTCTGAAATATCCTTCTATTCCTTTCTAGCCAGATATTCCAAACGATCTCACAAAAGTATCTCAATCGTTGCTCTCTATCCTCCCTTCTTCTCGGTTTCTCTGTCCAACATAGAAAATATTCTTTCATTGTACCTGATATAGATCATTGTTGGCCAAACATTGAAATCCAAGCACTTCACACCTGCCAAGTAAACTCACAGCATAGAAACAAGTGTTGCACATGTTCCACATCTCTATTACATAAAACACATACGTTATCTAGCTGGTTAATGATCCCAAGCCGGCTTAACCGTTCTTTTGTATTCACCATACCTATCAGGACAAACCAAGCAAACAGCTCCACTCTTGGTGGAACTAACCCCTTCCAAATAGTCTTTGTGTAGCTATAACTTGTAACCTCCTCTGGGAGTATCTCCTCCTGCAAAACCTGAACAAATGAGTTAGTTGAATAAACTCCTAGTTTATCATATTTTCATACCACCCTATCCTCTCTGTTAATTACTAGTTTCACAGGTCTCAATGCCTCATGTAATTGACCCAGTAGTCCCAACTCCCATTGAAAGAGCTTTCTCCTCCATTGGAAGTTCGAAATCCACTCTAACCCGTCCCAGAACCCACAATCCCCTATAACAGATCCACAATGATTTGAAACAAAGAAAAGCCGGGGGAACCGATCTTTTAGAGACCCACAAAGCAACCATATATCCTCCCAGAACTGAGTACGCCGCATATCACCAATCTCCATGGATAAGCCTGTAACCATCTTCTCCCTGATACGGTTATTCATTATTTATAACTGGCATATATCCTTCTACGGGCCTCCTCTAGAAGGTAGAAGTTGAGTTAACAGTAGCTCATTAGGATTCAGATTATAGCAAGAACAAACCACTTTCTTTCACAACGGGCAATCTTCCTTTGCAAACCGCCACCACCACTTAAACAACATAGTTGTGTTACGAAGCATAGCATCTCCAACTCCCAAACCGCATAGTTTTTTAGGGGCCTGTACCACTTCCCATCTTACTAATGTCATTCCATTACTACCATCCTCCTTGCTCCACAAGAACCTTCTTTGTAGTGAAATCAATTTCTCATCAACAGCTCTCAGCATCTTGAACAAACTCAAATAGTACTCTGGCAGACTATTTAAAACTGCTTTAATCAGCACCAACTTTCCAGCTTTATTGAGTATTTTAACTTTTCACAGACTGAGCTTCTCCTCCACTTTGTCTATTATAGGCTTCCAGGTCTTCACAACCTTGGATTTGCACCTAAGGGAATACCCAGGTATTTGACTGGAAGTAAATCAACCTTACAACCCAACAACTGGCACATACTCTAGATCCACTGACCGTCGCAATTTATCGGAATCAAGCTCGACTTGTCAAAATTAATACTGAGCCCTGACATTAACTCAAAGCATCTCAATAGTCGCTTATAATTCCTAATAGTTTCCTCCTCTGGTGGGCAAAACATAATTGTGTCATCAGCAAACTGCATGTGTGACAGCGCTATACTATCTCTCCCTATCAACAATGGTAATATACGTCCATTCCTGACTGCCTCTCCCACCATTCGATGTAGTACATCCACAACCAGTACGAATAAGAAAGGAGAAAGTGTGTCACCTTGTCTCAAACCTCTTTCCATTTTGAACGGCTTGGACGGCGACCCATTTATCAGAACCGACATAGATGCTGTGGTCACACACTCCATAACCCACGATCTCCATCTGTTGCCAAACCCCATCTTTTGCAATACAATGTCCACAAAGCTCCATTTGACTCTATCATATGCTTTTTGGAAGTCAAGCTTGATTATTACTGCCTCCTTTTTTCTCAGTTTAAGCCAATTTACAGTTTCTTAGTTTACAGTTTACAGTTTATAGGCTACTTTTTAAAAGGGTTAAGTACGATTTTGATCACTAAGATATAGATCGAAATTTTTTTTCGTCTCCAACCTTTTTTTGCATACAAAATCATCCCTAAGGTTTAAAACTAAGTTTTAAAATCGTCATTTTTACTTAAATATTAAAATTTTGGACCAAATTACGCATAACAAAAATATTATAAAATAAAAAAAGAAAGAAATAAGAAAAAATAGTGTTTCTGCTCATGCGAAAGAGAAAAGGAAGAAGAAGAAGCTGCTTACGATCCACCCCTGCCTTCGCTTCCGCCGCCACCTCCGTACAATTTTGGTTCCTAAGGTAAGGATGATTTTAAAACCAAGTTAAACATTATGAACGATTTTGTATACCAAAAAAGATTTGAAACAAAAAAAATTTGACTTATACCTTAGGAACCAAAATTATACTTAAACCTTTCTAAAACCTATAACCTGATCTTTTTAATTAATAGACTTTTAAATTTAACTTATTTAATAAAACGAATTAAACAAACCGAATCTAAAACAAACTGAATCACGAATCTCAGTCAAATTGTTTGGCCCCGTTTCACCCCTAGTGAACGCACCTTAGCAGGCTAATTTAAATATGTCAAAAAATTTAGGTCCTTTAAATTTTTCCTTTGTGAATTGAATCATGTTACTTAATATATAAATGAAACCGTTAAAGCAAATCGATTTATTACCTAATATATTCGAAAGCTATCTTTTAAAACATATGTATTTATACACGGAGCGGAAAGAAAGTCAATGTGGCATCAAACGAGGCAACATTCCATATTCATGGTTGGTAGTAGAAACATTGCACGAATATGGATTAACATTTTTTTTTTGGTGACTGAATATGGATTAACATTTGGAAAACTGATATCTGTGACTTTTAGAATAAAAATATGCAAAATGTATATAAGTCTCAGAATTGTATCTACTTGCCACTGTTACTTAATTGTTTAAGTAAGAAAATGAATATTATTATTTTAATTTTGATAATGTAATTTTTATTTTTTTATAAATTTATATAAATGTATAATGTAAGTAAATTATGTGTGAAATAGTATTATTAAAAATAAAAGTGACATTATTATGCCTCAAAAATTAAGTACATAAATTTAGAGTTTGTTTTTTTGGTGACTAAACAAGGAAAGAAACAAAGCAAAAACTATTCTAAATCCGAGCAGATGATTCGTTGGAGATCAACACCAGGCTCAGACCAAATAACATGATTAGAGTTACTCTTGGCACCATATTTAGCCATCCAATCCGCAGCTCTATTTGCTTCTCGGAATACCCATTCAACATGAACAAGCCAAGGACGAGATAAAAGCTCATGAATCTTGTGAACCAAATCTGTTACTTCAGATGGATACCCACTTGTAAGCTCATGCATGATGGGCAGAATATCAAGGCAATCTGTTTCACATATAATATCCCTCAAACCGCAATCCCAAGCTAAAACCAGCCCCCTCCAAGCAGCAAATAATTCACATCTGATTATAGACCAAGGGGGAATGCTTCCAGAGCAGCCCGAGATCCAATCTCCCTTAGAATCTCTAATAATACACCCAAATCCCGCTAAATTTGAATCCATATACAAGCTTGCATCACAATTAACTTTAAAACTATTGCCTACCGGTGGTTCCCAACACAGGCAATTTCGGAGAGACCTAAAGGCATTGCTTCGATTCCTGTAAACCTGTAAGTCCTTGGCGTTAATTCTGGCCAAGGCAACAACCTTATGGTCTGTCCAAGGGTTGTCAGTGTTGAATATGTCATTGCACCTATGTCTCCATACCCACCAAAGCCCTGCACCAAAGGACGCCTCATTGTTAGCCAAAGCCTTTCGAAACCACTCTTCAAGAGCAGTACCAGCCGTCGAGTTCAGGATATTCGGATCCAACATATACCAGATTGTCTTTGATCGCTCACAGTCTCTAAGGCAATGCTCCATAGTCTTCTGCGCCTTGTTACATCTCTTACACATATCTGAAGAAGCTAAATTCTTCAGATATGTTATTGTTTTGTTGACTTATTATAACATTAAAAATTCTTTTCAAGTTTCTTGTCGTATTTAGGAAAATGCTTTTGAATTTAATTTTAATATACTATTAGTGTAAAATAATTTTATACGTGTATCTAATCGTATAACGTTATATCATTAAAAATAATTATTATTTTTATTGATTAAGTGAATAATCATCCAGAAAAACAATATAATTATATGACTGTATAAAATAAAATATTTTACATTGTCAATGTGTCAAAATTAAACTCAACACTTTTTAATAAATTTAAAGTTTTTTTTGAATAAATACTTAAATTGATCCTAAAAAAAATTTTAGATTGAATATTAATTTTTATTTATTAGAAGTTCTCAAAAATTACTCTTATCAAACACATTGATTCGTTCATCATTTTTAATTAAATTTTTAATATGTACCTTAGATAAAAAATTTTAA
>NC_029787.2:132906969-132934237 GCF_000816755.2 Arachis ipaensis | reverse complement strand
TTTATCTATAATTTTAATAAAAAATTAAATATATATCTTAGAAAAAAAAAATTTTAATAAATTTTATTATAAAATAATTAAATAAAAATATTATCATAAAATAAATTAATAAATTGTTGGTTATTTTTTAGATGGAAGTCTAGAAATTGGATTTTTTTTTAATTTATAGACAATGCAATAAATTTGTGAATTATCTGGCGCTCAAAAAAAGTTAGGATTGCACTTTTGAAATAATTCTCCTAAAGAAGTAGTACAATTATTTATGTTAGACTTAATATAATTTCTAATATACATTATAAAATTATCATTCACATGAAAGATCTTGAAATTTATGACTATCACAAATAAAATGAGAATAATTACTAACCTTAATCCATAATGATAATAATATTATAAAGAATTTACTTTGTCTATTTCTTTGTCTTCTTAATTCTTTCTTCAATTAAGTTATTGATGGTTAGTGAAGAAGAAAAACTTCATAGGTAGAAAGAGAGGATTAAATTCTATTTTTTTTTCCCATAAAAATCAACTTTCATCAATTTGGTTACATTTTAAAATAATAATGTAACTTCTTTTATTTTATTATTTTAATTAAATATTTATTAAACCAATAAAATAAGACACATCACACATATGAGACATCATATAATAATATAATTTCTTACCTTCTCCCATTTGGCTCATGTGTCGTTATTTCAATTGATGGTTTAATAAAATATTAATTATGATGAGCATTTCTAAGTAATTACTTGCATAGCTTAATTTATCATGATAAGAATAAAACTAACATGAGTTATAGCGGTTGTACGTCGCCTAATCGACATAATCCCTTCTATGTACTACAAAATTAGCCACATTCTTAACATGAGCCATAATTAGGAAGTATATAACATAATTAGTCCAACAATAATGTCTTCATTGTAAGACAATACCTAATTATTCTAATTCTATTATGTATACAACAAATTGAAAATCAGGTAATACAGAAACATTAATTCTTTTGAGCTCAAAATGTCAATATTCATACAACACAAATTTTATTAAACATACATTGATCGTATAAACTCATAATACCCATCCTTTCAACATGGCTAGTAAATGTTTTGGGCAATAACTCTTTGGTCAAAGGATCAGCAACCATAATATTGGTGCTAATGTGCTCTATTGATACTCTTTGTTTCTGAACTTCTTCTTTAACGGCAAAGTATTTCAATTCCATATGCTTAACACATTTGGAATACTTGTCGTTTTTAGAAAAAAAAACTACTGCAGAGTTATCACAATAAATTTTCAGCGGCCTAGCAATACTGTCAACAATTTCAAGCCTTGAAAAGAAGTTCCGAAACTACTTAGCTTGAACCATGGCCTCAAAGCATGCCACAAATTCAGCTTTCATTGTAGAAGTAGCAATTACTGACTGCTTCGCACTCTTCCATGATATTGCTCCTCCAGCTAAGAGATACAAATAACCAAAAGTAGATTTTCTTGTATCTACGCAACCGGTAACATCTGAATCTGAATATCCAATCACTTCAAGGTGATTAGATCTCCTATAAGTAAGCATGTGTTCTTTTGTCCCTTGAAGATACTTTAAAACTTTCTTTGTAGCTTTTCAATGACGATCCAATCCTGGGTTACTTTGGTATCTGCCAAGCATACCAACTGCAAAGCTGATATCTGGCCTTGTGCAAGTTTAAGCATACATCAAACTCCCAACAACAGATGCATATGGAATTCCTTCCATCTATTTTCGTTCCAAATTATTCTTTGGACATTGCATTAGACTAAACTTGTCCCCTTTTTGAATTGGAACGGGTGATGCTGAGCATTGTGCCATTCTAAATCTCTCTAATACTTTATTAATATATAATTTCTGAGATAATTCTAATAGTTTTTGTGATCTATCTTGAAATTTTTCTATTCCAATCACATAACTTGCCTCACCCATATCTTTCATTTCAAAGTTATTAGAGAGATATTTCTTAGTCTCGCTTAAAAGACCAAGATCATTAGGTGCAAGCAAAATATCATCAACATATAGAACTAAAATAATGAATTTACTCCCACTGACCTTCAAGTATATACACCGATGAACGGTATTTTCCTTAAATCCAAAGGATAGAATGGTATCATTAAATTTGATAAACGATTGGCGGGATGCTTTTTTAAGTCCATAGAGTGATTTCTTAAGTTTACATACCATTTGTTCTTTCCCTTCCACCAAAATCCCTGTTGGTTGATCCATATAAACATCTTCCTCTAAATCTCCATTAAGAAAGGCGGTTTTTACATCCATTTGATGTAACTCTAAGTCATAATGAGCCACCAAAGCCAAGATAATTCTTAAAGAGTCTTTTCCAGAAACTGGTGAAAAAGTCTCTTTGTAATCAACGCCATCTTTTTTAGTAAAACCTTTGACAACAATACGAGCCTTGTAACGTTCAAGGTTGCCATGAGAATCACGCTTAGTCTTAAAGACCCATTTACACCCAATTCTCTTGCATCCTTTAGGTAATTCTACAAGGTCCCATACTTTATTTTGTTCCATTGATTTAAGCTCATCTTTCATGGCCTCTAACCATTTATCAGCATTATCACAATTAGTGGCTTGTGAGAAAGAAACCAGATCATTAGCAACACTCAAGTCATTTTCTGATTCTTGTAAATACACCATATAGTCATCAGAAATAGCAGATCTTCTTTCTTTTTGAGACCTTCTTAATGCAATTTCTTGTGACTGTTCTATTATCGGCTTCTCATTAACCATGAAATTAATAAGTTCTTGTTCCTCTTGATTGTTATTTAGTCTAACAACAACAGGAACAATAATTTGTTGTTCCTGTTGATTATGATTAGGCTCAATAACATTTGGAATAACAACTCTAGAAGTGGAAGTACAAGTTGAAGGAACTTGAATTTTTACTTCTTTAATCTTCACATTTTGTGAAGCTGTACTTCTACTGGTCTCACCATCTTCAATGAACCGTGCATTTCTAGTTTTAATTATTTTTGTACTATGAGTAGGACAATAAAATCTATATCCCTTTGATTTTTTCTGGATAACCAATGAAATATCCACTGAGTGTTCTTACATCCAGTTTCTTTTCTTGCGGATTATAAACTCTTATTTCTGCTTGATATCCCCAAATATGTAGATGTCTTAAACTAGGTTTTCTCCCAGTCCATAACTCAAAAAGGAGTTTTAGGAACTGTCTTACTAGGAACCTTATTTAATAAATACATAGTAGTTTTTAAAGCATACATCCACAATGATATAGGTAAAGATGCATTACTCATCATTGTCCTAACCATTTCTATTAAAGTACGGTTTCACATTTCTGATACACCATTTTGTTGAGGTGTACCTGACATAGTGTATTGAGCACATATACCACGTTTTTCAAGGAAGTTAGCAAATGGACCTGGATTTTTTCCTCTTTTGTCGTATCTTCCATAATATTCACCACCTCTATCAGATCTAACGATTTTTACCTTTTTGTCCAATTGTCTTTCTACTTCATTTATATACATTTCTAAAGCATTAACTGCTTGAGATTTATCATAAAGTAGATAGACATAACCATAACATGAATAATCATCAATAAAGGTGATAAAATATTTTTCTTTATTGAAAGAGTTTACATCAAAGGATCCACATATGTCAGTGTGTATAATTTCAAGAAGTTGGGTACTTCTTGTGGCTCCTTTTTTTGTGTGTTTTGTTTACTTTTCTTTAATACAATCTACACAAATATTGAGATCAGTGAAATCCAAATTTGGAAGGATGCCATTCTTTATCAACCTGTCCATTCATTCTTTGAAAATGTGACCTAAACGTTTATGCCAAAAATAAGCAGAACGTTCATTCACTAAACCACGTTTAGTGCCAACTTTATGATGCAAAGTCATAAATGATTCAGCATATAAATCATCAAGATTAAATTTATATAAACTATCAGAAAATATGTCAGATCCTGTCATATAGTTGTGCTTAAACAAACTAAAACAACTATTACCAAAATTAAAAGAGTATCCAGCAACATCAAGTTTAGATAAAGAAACTAAATTCCTAGAAATACTTGGTACATAAAAAATATCTAGCAAATCTAAATGATGTCCAGTGTCGAGAATCAATCGACAAGTCCCAACAGCTTCTACTGGAGCTTTATCTTTATTTCCTATGTAGACAAACTTTTCATTTGGCCTTATAGTTCGGGTTGTAAGGAATTCCTGCATCGATTTAGAAATATGAGTTGTACCTCCAGAATCAATCCACATGTATTACGAGGAACTTCAACTAAGTTTGATTCAATACATACATAAGCATAATTAAGCTTATTACCTTTCTTTTCAAACCAAACCTTCTTTTTTGGACAATCATTTTGGAAGTGTCCAGGTTTTTTGCAGAAATGACATTTATCTTTCTTCTGAATTTTAGAAGAGGACTCAACAGTCTTTAATAGTCCCTTTCCCTTTCCCTTTCCCTTTCCATGCTTCTTTCTAGTTTTCTTTCCAACTCCTTGATGGTTCAGGTAATGAATGGAATGATTTCCTTGATTCTTAAGTCTGGTTTCCTCTTGAACTAACATACTATGCAACTCATGCACATTCTATTTATCCTTCAAGGTATTATAGTTCATTTAGAAAGGACCATACTCAGACGGTAAAGAGTTTAAAATAAACTGCACAAGAAAATTTTCATCCACTTTCATTCCCAATGATTTAAGTCTTGCTGCAATATTTGTCATTTCAATGACATGCTCATGCATAGTATGAGAACCATCAAATTTTATGGTGGTCAAAGTACCCATAAACTTCCTAGTGCGATAGACCTGTTGGTTCCAAAGACAAAAATCCTCGAAAAAGAATAGAGGTAAATACTATTTCTGTTTAAAAGGATAAAGACATAGTAAAGACACTTGCAGTTGTCCAAAATTCTGATATAATTTTAATATTAGAAGACGTTCAGGTACTTGAAAATTCTGAAAATTATGAAAATGATCAAATCTCAATAAATTATGTCTTTACAGGAAAAAATGAAACCAAAATAAAATAATTGTCAATGAAATATTTGCATATAATGTGACATTACACATCATGCAGGAAAGTAGGATCTTGAGCCAAGAATAGTCGATAAATATCGACAAAGGACTGATTGGCCGAAATGGGAAGAGGCCATGAAGGCTGAGTTAGACTCACTTGCAAAGCGTGAAATTTTTAGACCTATAGTCCGTACACCAAAAGATGTAAAACCTGATAGATACAGATGGGTATTTGTGAGAAAATGAAATGAAAAAAAAATAAAGTTGTACGCTACAAAACTCGACTTGTGGCATAAGATTTTTCACAAAGGTCTGGTATTGATTATGAAAAAACATATTCCCTGTAGTAAATACAATAACATTGCGCTATTTGGTCAGTTTATCCGCATATCATAAACTACATTTACATCTAATGGTTATGTTGATAACTTATTTATACGGATAATTAGATCGTGATATCTATATGAAAATTTCTGAAAAATTAAAGATATATAAACCATCCAATGAATATTCGCAGATGTTATACTCAATCAAATTGCAAAGATCTTTATATGGTTTAAAGTAATATGGATGAATATGGTATGATTGTCTTACTGAATATTTAGCCAAAAACGGATTCAAGAATAATGATATCTGCCCATGTGTTTTTATAAAGAAATCTGCATTTAGATTCATTATAATTGCTGTATACGTTGATGATTTAAATATCATTGGAATCCTAGAAAATATTCCAACAATTATAAAAGCTCTAAAAGAAGAGTTTGAGATGAACGATCTTGGAAAGACTAACTTTTGTCTCAGCCTGCAGATCGAGCATACAAAAAATGGGATCTTTATTCATCAAACAATATATACAAAAAAATCTTGAAGAGATTTTATATGGATAAGTCACATTCATTAAGTACCCCAATGATCATAAGGTATTTAGATGTGAAAAAAAGATAAACTTTGTCCTAAAGAAGAAAATAAAGATATCGTTGGTCCTGAAGTACCATATTTCAGTGCCATTGGAATACTGATGTATCTTGCTAATAATACACGACCTGACATATCATTTGCTGTGGATTTACTAACAAGGTATAGTTTCTCTCCAACCAAAGGACATTGGAATGAAATCAAACAAATCTTTCGATATCTTCATGGAATAGTTGATATGGGTGTTTTATCCATATGAATCCAAGTCACAATTAGTCGACTATGCAAATGTAGGATACTTGTCTGATCCACACAAAGGAAGATCTCAAACAGAATATCTATTCACATATGGTGATACAGCTATATCATGGAGGTCCACGAAACAGATGATAGCAGCAACCTCCTCTAATCATGCTGAAATACTGGCGATACATGAAGCAAGTCGCGAGTGTTTTTTGCTTAGGAGTTTAATCCAATATATTCTGTCATCATATGGACTGATTGATCATAAAATAGCTCCAACTATTCTGTTTAAAGATAATACATCATGCATTACTCAACTTAAGGGTGGATGCATCAAAAGTGATAGAACAAAGCATATTTCTCCTAAATTCTTCTTCACTCATGATCTTCAAAATCAAGGAACAATTGATATCCAACAGATCCGCTCAAGTGATAATCTGACAAATTTATTTACAAAATTACTTCTAAAATCCTCCTTTAAAAGATTGGTACATCAGATTGGGATACGCTGATTTTGAGATATTAAATAATGTCGACAAGAGGGGGATGTTGACTCTTTTTTCCTTAGTCAAGTTTTTTTTCTATTGGATTTTTCTTGACAAGATTTTTAACGAGACAGTTCTCATCTTAAAGGATATTGTACTCTTTTTTCTTTTATTAAAGTTTTTTTTCATTGGATTTTTCTTTAGTAAGATTTTAATAAGGTATAATCCTAAGTGGACATCTAAAAGGGACTGTTGTGATAAAAATAAATATGTGGATGTCCATTTATTATGGGCGATTCAAATTCTCAAAAATGAATAAGAAGTTTGAAAATATGAGTGTAATATGCGTCTAAATAGAGGCAAGACATCTAACATTACATAGACATTTCTCTCTCTTTTACATATACGCTGTTATATATATTAATAAATATATATAAATTATCTCTATTATATTAAAATAATAATATTAGCAAATATTAATACTAAGTTGTTCTATTTATATTTTTTATTTTATGTTTATTTCCACTTATTTATTTATTTCGCAACAATATTAAAATTATGGAGGACTTATTGGTTAAAAAACTGTCAAATAAAAAGAAAGAAAGAAAAGTGTACCTTGCTTAAGGAACAAAATATGTTATTCAGAGTTACCAAACACATGAAAGGTCAATCCATGACCGAAGAGAGAGACAAAATTGAAACGACATATTTGAGCAAGAAAAATACAAACTAAACAAAAGTATATAACGAATTTGTGTCTGAATTCAACACAGCGAGCAGATTGTAAAATAGAAGAAAAGAAAGCAGTAACACACAAAATCTGTTTTCCAGTTTTGCCCCTCTACCCTCAAATGACGAAAATCCCCACGTTTTCTTCCAGAATATTCTCCCCAAAATCCAAATTCAGCACCACCACCAGAGTCTCAGATGCAAAATACCAACAAACAAAAATTAGAAATAGAAATAAGAGAGAGAGAAAGTGTGTGTTGTTTGTTGTTTTGAGTTGTGACTTGTGAATGTGTGAGCCACCATTTAGGACCATACATACATACACATACATAGTAACAATACACATACACATGCGTGCTGAATAAGCCATTCCCCGTAATTCCAAAATTCTACATTTAACCCTAGATCTTCATCTTCAAGCTCTTCCCTTTGCGTCACTCTAACTCAACAAACTCCCTCACTCTCAATTCCCTCCATTGATAGATCTCTCTAATTTAACATTTTTTGTTGCCACGCCGATCTTGTAGATTTCCACAACAAAACCCATTTTCCGAAATTCAATTCTTTTAATCCTTTTTTTCACCTGAATAATAATTGTTGGGGCGGTCTTGTTTCTAACCAAGTTTGCTGCTTTTCGCTTTCTTCGTTCTGAATTCTGCATTTTATTTAGTGGGGTCCTCTTGAATTGCGCTTTTTTTGTGCGATAAAAACTGATTGTTTATTTTATTTTTTATTTTTTTACCTAGATCTAGTTTGTGTGAGGGTTATGCTCTATATTTGGTAGTAGTGTATTGTTGATATTGAGTTCTCATGGCAATGCCATCGGGAAATGTGGTAGCACAGGACAAAATGCAGTTTCCTAGTGGTGGTGGTGGTGGTGCCGGTGCCGGCAGTGGCAGTGCTGGCGGTGAGATCCACTACCGCCAGCAATGGTTTGTTGATGAGAGGGATAGCCTTATTGGCTGGCTGCGAAGCGAATTCGCAGCTGCCAATGCGATCATAGACTCCCTTTGTCACCATTTACGTATAGTTGGTGACCCTGGAGAGTATGATATGGTCGTTGGTGCCATTCAGCAAAGGAGGTGTAATTGGAATCAGGTGCTGCTTATGCAGCAATACTTTTCGGTCTCTGAAGTGGTTTATGCGCTGCAGCAAGTGGCGTGGAGGAGGCAGCAGAGGTATGTGGAGCCGGTTAAAGTGGGTGCAAAGGAAGTTAGGAAATCTGGTCCAGGGTACAGGCAAGGGCAGAGGTTTGAGTCTGCAAAGGAAAGTTTTAATGCTAGTGTAGAGTCTTATAGTCATGAGGCAAATAGCGCAATTACCGGATCCCCCGAGAAAGGGACTCCATTAACTGAAAAGGGTGAAGAACTTAAATCTGCTGGTAAGGTTGGAAAGATAGATGATAAGAGTTTAGCATCCACTGAGGAGAAGAAAGGTAAATGGCGGATCAATCGGTCATTGTCTATTATGATAAACCATGATGAATTTGATATTTGAGTGAATAATGCTATTGCAGCCGTTTATATTCATTATAATCCAACAATAACAACATTGCCAAGGTCTCTTGTTTGAAACATGTAATGATAAAGACATTGGTGAATCCTGGCAAACTAATTAACTTGACGCCACATAATATTGAATACTCGATCACATCACTGTGATTAGAAATAAGTAGTTTTATTCACTTTTGCTTCTTTCAGTGCACGTGTTTGGCCCTTGAGATAGTCCCATGCTGTTATATATACGTAGTAGATGTGTCAGCTCTGTTTTGGGCTATTTTTTAGTTAGTTCAGTGGTGGAAATAATCAGATCAATTGTGCATGTGTTAACAATCAACTTGGGTATGTGGGAAGTTAGGGAGATATTTTTAATAGACATTACTATGAGGCTAGGTATTAGTGAGATGTAGCTTTGTATATTGGATACTGAAATGCAAATTAATGGAACGCTCATTTGTTTCTGTCTAAAATTTCAATACTAGGTATTGAATGTTAACATTGAAGGTGTCTATTCCTTTTGGTTGTTCCTTGTGATACTCTGCCCCCATTGCTTAATCAATGACAATGTAATGGAGGATAAGTTAACAATGGAATAAAGTTTATGTTTGATAATGATAGCAATACTTTTTTTTTTCTCTCTCTTTTTTGGTGTACAGATAGTTTAATGTTTAAATAGGATTTTTTATAAGAGCTTATACGGATAAATTCTATTTTTATGCAGTCTATAACTTTTTGCTCCCTTGATTGCTTTAGCAGATGCTATAGCAAAGAATCAGACAGAGGGCAACTTGAAGGGCTCAGGGAGCTCACAAGGATCCCTGCCAAATTCGGATTCTGAAGCTGGGGTCGTAAATGACGGACTTGCATCAAATTTTAAAGGTTTCCTTTTTGTTGATTGTGATTTAAGTGTGAGTCTGTGTGTGTGTGTGTTCATGGCAGTATAGGGGGTTGTTGCTAACCCCAAACCCTACACCTTCATATATAAATGTAGGAGATTTTAGCCTAAACCCCAAATCCTTATACGGAGGAACTGCTAACTTTCACATCATTATATGAAGGTTACCAAGCTTCACATTTTGTTGCTAATTTTCTTTTTTGTTCATTAACTAGATGTCAAACTTTTATCTCACTTAATTACTTTTCACTTCTGGTTTCTCCCACGTGCTTCTCTGTAGTTTCTACCATCAGTTAAGTAGAAAAAATTGTCTTTGCAAATTTTATACCCTTGTTATTTATGTGTGTCTAGCATCACTTTTTTAAGTGAAGAATGTATCTTTTACCCAAAATAAAGTGTGAATTTACTTGTGTAGTAAAGCAACCTGTTAAAATTATGCTAAATTTGTGCATAAATTTGAGGAACTGAGAAAATAAAGCTCAGACTTTGTGCTGTTGTGTCTCTTTCAATTGCATCCATTTTACCTGTAATTTTGTGTGCTAAATAAAATAAATGTGTGCACTTGATTCCCTGCTTGCATAAGAACAGACAAGAATATTGTCACGTCACTGACGTTTATAGGACCAGAGTCAGCTTATGAACATAGTACACTGTCAAAGTTTTGTTTAATGTTTTGATTCCATTTAATTTTTAAATTAGTTGTTGTCCATTATGTTTTCAGGGAATGAGTCACTTTCTATCCAAAATCAGAATCAGAGTCAAAGTCTTTCAACATTAGCAAAAACTTTTGTTGGCAATGAAATGTTTGATGGGACGATGGTAGGATCCTTTAATATTTTTTCAATTATTTGGATATGTGCATACCTTCTCATAATTTTCCCCTAACTTTTGTCTTTTATATTCTATTTCTAAGGTCTGCCATTTTAATTTTTCAATTGTAGGTGAATGTGGCTGATGGACTAAAGTTGTATGAAGAGTTATTTGATGGCACTGAAGTTTCAAAACTTGTTTCACTGGTCAATGATCTAAGGATTTCGGGAAAAAGAGGACAATTTCAAGGTAATTGAACTAACTATGCTCTATATTCACGCATAGAGGATTCTTCACTACCTTTTATTTTCCATGATCGATGACAATTGCATACAATACATGGAATGCTCAAAGCCCATTTTCTTCAAGTTAGAGTCTTCTTAAGGGGCAATTGACTTGTATACCATTTTCCTGTATGTTTCATCTTGGTAGTTGAATATTCATGAGCAATGAAGTAAAAATAGCTCCTGTCACTTTTGCTTGGTATCTAAAAAATGTAGAGTAGTACATGAGTAATTATTGTAAAAATATATTATAGAGGCATGATAAGACATTATAAAACATATGAATTTGGAAATAAAATTCACCAAGGACAACTCAGATTAAGAGAGAAAGGGAAAAAAAGGAATACAATACTATTAGTGGGTCTTATCTTGAGATTTGCATATTGTTTGGTGCTCAAACTGATAACTTTGAGCTTTTGATACATATTGTGCAGATTAATTAAGGAAAATTTTTTATTATTTTTTAAATGTTTGTGGTATTGAATATTGCTAAATATTTTTCACAAGCAGGGAGTCAGACATTTGTGGTTTCGAGGAGGCCCATGAAAGGGCATGGAAGGGAGATGATTCAGTTGGGTGTTCCTGTTGTTGATGCACCTCTAGAAGGAGAGAATATGACCGGAGCCTCAAGAGGCATGTTATAACGAATTTTTTTTTTATACTAATCATTCTTATAGTATACTCATCTTTCTTATTTTCAGCCATGATATTTTTCTTTTACCTCACTTGTAATAAATGATTGATTAAGTTCCACAAATTGAATCTGGCAGAAAAGAATGTAGAACCTATCCCTTCCTTGTTTCGAGAAATTATTGAGCGGATGGTTGCCTCACAAGTTATGACTGTGAAGCCTGATGCTTGTGTTGTGGATTTCTTTAATGAGGTTGATTCACGCACTGTTCCATTTTCTTTTTTTCTGGGTTTTATATTGGCGTCAGGTTTGCTAAGATAACCTGGTATTGCTACTGTTTATAGGGTGATCATTCACAGCCCTACAATTGGCCGCACTGGTTTGGAAGGCCCGTTCATGTTCTCTTCCTGACAGAATGTGAAATCACTTTTGGGAGAGTGATCACCACGGATCATCCTGGGGATTATAGGGGCACTCTCAAGCTTTCTCTTTCCCCTGGGTAATATTTCTTATCCTTGTCTGTTTGTATGATAATGCCTATGGTATTTGCAATTTAATGTCATAGTTTTTGTGAAGAGTTTCATCGTGAGCCTTAAGAAGCCAATCAGGTTGTGCTATTTCAAATGAGAATTGCCTATACAGGCTATACTATAAACTTTATCGGTTGTATAGGCTATGGTTAATACTTTAGACTTTGTTCAGTCCATTGTAGATAGATTTAGTTCATTGCCTTTCTCAGATTCTCTCTTTTTTTGTTTTGTTTTGTCAGTGGCAGATTTGTTTTGTGATTGCTTGATTTACAATTAGAAGCCTGCCAACTGTTTATTACAAGGAGTCCTCCTCTTTACTGAATGAGCTTTCTGTAGAACCTTTGTGATTCAGTTCCGTGGAAGTTAATGGTTTGTCTGTTAAATTATTAGAGATGATTAGGGCTTGCTGGCCTGATTTTAATTGTTATTTAGTGTGAGATTTGGCTCTTGCAGTATAATTGGGTGCAGATTCAATATGTGAGTGTCAGAGATGAGAGGAAATCATTTAGGCGACTTGATTCAATGTTTACTTGCTCCAAATTTTATCTTCCTTTATTAAGATTTGACACATTGAAACGTGATTTAATACTTTGCTATAGGTCATTTCTGGCTATGCAAGGGAAATGCACTGATTTTGCCAAACATGCTATTCCTTCTTTCCGTAAACAACGCATCCTTGTTACTTTCATCAAGTCCCAACCGCGAAGGTCCCCCCCTTCGGATGCCCAGCGTCTTGCTTCGCCAGCAGTATCTTCTCATTGGGGTCCACCGCCAAGCCGATCCCCTAACCACATGCGTCATCATGTAGGTCCTAAGCATTATCCTGCAGGCCAGACAACTGGAGTTCTGCCAGCTCCACCCATCCGTCCGCAAATTCCGCCACCAAATGGTATGCAGCCGCTGTTTGTGGCTGCTCCAGTTGTCCCTGCCATGCCATTTCCTGCACCGGTACCAATCGCACCAGCTTCCACAGGATGGACAGCAGCCCCTCCAAGGCATCCCACTCCTCGAATCCCTGCGCCTGGCACAGGAGTCTTCCTCCCTCCACCCGGGTCAGGTAATCCTCCTCCACAAGTACTTGGTGCTTTGACCGAAGTGAACCCAGGTTCGGAAACTCCGACCACTCATGAAAAGGAAAATGGGAATTCTAATCATAACAACACAACTTCACCGAAAGGGAAAGTGCAGAGGCAAGAGTGCAATGGGCATGTGAATGGAACTGAAGAAGAGAAAGCTGTAGAGACAGAGCAAGATAGCAATGACAAAACTGTGGAAAGCCAATGAAGTCAGGCGTATCTGCAGGCTATATAGAGAGAGAGAGAGAGAGTGAGAGAGGAAAAGCTTATCAAAGGTAAAAGGGTAGGCTGCGAACTTAACTTGAGTTTGAAGCAAATGTAAAGCGCGGCAACAAAGTACTGCAAAGCAAGCAATGGAGATAAGGGAAGGAGGAAGAACATTTTTTGTTCTCTTTTGAGGCATCCTTTCTTTGCTCTATTCCTTCCTTTTGTTTTTTGTTTCTTTGTTTACTTACTATATTATTAATTAACTCTTACATTGGAGTAAGGAAAACACCATTCTTATTTTTAACTTTTCCTATCTATATTTTTCTTAATGCATTTTGCTATTTAATTTATTTGTTGATGTTACCTTCTATGGATGTAAATTGCATGTTTGAGATCCGAAAACCCTTCTATGACTTGGACAAATTACAGGTAAGATTTTGGAAACCTTTCTCTTGGAATCAAAGTAATTAGAAGATACAGGGGGTTTATGTGGGAATAAGATGGGTGTAGAACTAACCCAATGAATGCATAAAAAAAAAAGAACCAACTCAATGATATTTATAGTCTTGGTTCAGTTACTCTTAATTAGAATGTTTGAGAGTTGAGAGCTTCGATTTTGGAGCTTTTTTTTCTGTTTTAATTTGTTATTTAAAAGTTGAATTCTGAATAGTTTTTAATGGTTTCCTTACTTTTAGATAAAAGTTTATTAAGGTCAACATAATTCAGAAGGAACTATTTTGTCATTTATTGTGCAACCGATTTTGATTGAGTTTTCGAAAAAGAGCAACTTTTCTAGTAGTGAAACGTTTTTAATTTTGTGGCGTTATGTTCGGACGCTTAGTTCTAAAGCAGATGATTAGTTCTACCCAAAAAATTAACTTATGTAAAAAATTGTCCATGTATATTGTTAATGTTTTGCTTTTTTTTTTTTTTATAAGAAAAAACTAAAAGGTTTTTCTTGTAGACATTGTCTATGTTGGACTAAATCTCCGAAGTGGTCCTTCAGATTTGCCTCGTGCACCAATTTAGCCCATTAGATTTCAATTGCACTATTCTTGTCCTTAAGATTACGCTCCGGGTTACATATTTGTTTTTCACTCGAATTCCGGCGTGAGTCAGTAACGGGCTTGCTGATATGGCACATCCACTGTCATCTAGGATCTCATTATGGATAGATGACATGGATTGTGTTTAATAATTTTTTAATTTGGTCTCTGTCCCACCTTAAAGCTTCATCTGCTTCCTCTTATTCTGGTTCTCTCCATCGATGTCTCGTTCTTCATCTCTTGTCTACATCAATAGTTGTCCTCCATGAGAGGAACTGGGAGCCACGTTGCAGGAAGCTCGAACCGGTCTTCATCGACAGAGAACTGGACAAGAAGCACAATGCGAAGCAGGCATGGGCGGGTTTGGGAGTGGTGCGGCTGTGGTTGTCGCCCTATGCTTAGGTGGTCAGTGACAGAGACACATCCTAACAAGTCTTTCTTTGGTTGTTCAAACTATAATGTGAGTGAAGGTAACTTCTTTGTAATTTAATTTTTTTATGGTTGTGACATTAATTTGCAGAGGGTTGTTCGCAGACAAGTGAAAAAAATGGTGTGGGTTATTCGTTTGGGCAGATTGTGTGCAAGAGGAGCTGACTAAAAAAGCTGTTCCAGGAGATGATGATGGTAAAATGAAAATGAACTTTACATGGCGGCTGGGCAAAATAGAAACAGAATTTAAAAATCTAAAATTCATGATTCAAGTTCTTGGTTTTGGGTTGTTAGTAGTTATTGTTTCTGTAGGAATGATGGTGTTAAAGAGTTGGGAACATGGCAATGTAACATTATGTAATATAATGAATGAACGAAAATTGTTATTTTGATTAATGAATGTTCTGTTATTAATATAATATCATGTAAAATGAACAGACGATACAAGTTAATAATTAAGGGCAAGGTTGAATCAAACCATCCATAAGATTACTTAATCTAATAATTAAGAGCATTCATAGTTTTTATACAATACAGTCATAAGTATTTGACAAAAACAAGTAATATGACATACTTGGCTAAACTTAACAAAATGAACAAAGTATGCTTATAATGAGCATAGTCACAGTCACAGTTTCTTTTTCTTAAACAAAAGATGAACAGTTCGCTAAACTAATATCCTAGTCTTAAGTTTCACTTCTTCCGTGGGTGCTTAAATCCAGAAGTGGGTACAAACTTCAGAAAATTTGGGAAGCGTGAGGCAGTGGCTGAACTTGCTCCCTTCATTGGATCCACTGCTGCAGAGGGTGTTGAAGGTAGTGATCTTCTTCTAGAGGGTAATTTTGCAGGTCTTGCGGCCGGTTTAGCAGTTGATTCAGTTAACTACACAAAAGACATACAAGAAAGAAAAACCCAAATTCATCAGCCATTACCAAAGAACCTAAACCTTTTTTAGAGTTGTTAGTGAAGAATGAATAAAAAAGCTAAGTGAAAAATTATTATTAAACTTTTTGAGTCTTCTGGTTCAGAACAATTTGGCTGTGACAGATCATTCTCTGAAGCTTGACTAGTTGGAACAGCAGTACTTGTCGCAAGGATATTATTTGTAGCAGTAGCAGTAGCTGTACCAGTAGCAGTAGCAGTAGCAGTAGCTGTGGATGTAGTAGCAGTGGCAGTGACATCTGAGGTTGCAACAATAGTAGCGGTTGCAGTGGCCTGAGTAGTAGCATTCTTAGGATCTTTAGCAGCTTCGGCAGCCTTTGCAGCTGCAGCAACATCAGCTGTAGCTTGAGCAGCATCAAAAGCCCTCTTATTTTTACACCCTCTCTTGGCATGACCCTTTTGCAGACAATACTTGCAGGTGAATTGTCTTAACTGTCTTTTCATGGTTGAACTTGGCTTAAATTTTTTGTTAGAACTGGTGCCTTCATCTGTATCCTTCCTCCTCTTTGTTTGAAGGTTTCCGGCTTTCTCTTGATTGGTGGGGCCGATGGCATGTTAGACTGACTTTGTTCCCAGAAAGGTTGGCCAAGTAGAAGATTAATGTCGTACTTGTATGTTTCTTTGTAAGACTCTATGGTTATCAATTTGTGGTAAAATTTCTCTAGGTGCTTGTTCACTCTAGCAAGTGCTACACAATCATGAACGCATGGAATCCCTACAAATTATCATTGCAAGACATTAAAAAATACAACATTGTATAAGACAACATTAATATGCAACAAATCATGAAACGTTTGATAAAGTGGGTTGGAAAATTAATAACCCGTCGACATCCAAAATTGGTAGGTACACAGTCTTTTTTCCAAGTCAACCACATGGTTGGTAGGGTTCCCATGAACCTAAAACTTCTCATAGCCAGTATCTCCAGCCCAGATAGCATGCCAGTTTTTGGACTCCTTCCTTACCTTCTCAAGCCTACTGTTAATTACTGGTGGTAACAACTCCAAATGGCTATCCAATTTTACCTTGTTCTTAGCTATAGTCCTCATGACGAACATCCTCACCTCTTCTAGAAGATAAATTATTGGCTTTCCCCTTACTTCCTTGATCTTTTAATTGAATACCTCACATGCATTGTTGCAAATGGAGTCCAGTTTCGGGTTGTGTCTGAACTGTAACCTCATCCATGCCTCTCTAGGCCACTTGTTAAGATATGCCCATGCATCCTCGTTCAGCCTCTTGATCCTATCTATGTATTCCTTGTGAAGCTAAAATGTTGAATTTAGTTCTCTTGAATTACAATAACTTAGAGATATTAACATTAAGCAGAATTGGATTTTGCATAACCATAAAATAAGGACCAAGCAGAACACATATAATAAGACTAACTAGCTAAGAGACACTTTAACTTTTGACACACTTTGAATCACAGTATCAATACCTTAAACTCTTGAAAGGTAGTTGCTCGTGTGCACTCTCATAGTAAACCCCTCAACTCCAAGTCCTTCCACTGCTTGTTAAAATTTCGTCATAAATACCACACACAGAAACGGTGACCCGCGTCAGGCATCACCTCTTTCACAGCAGGTGGTAATCCCTAAAGACAACATAGATCATGTTATAGACGTACATATATTCAACAACAATAATCATTCACCATATTAGACCCTTACTTTATGAATCGTTCACCATAATAGTCCCTAAGTTTAATAATCATTCACCGTAATAGTTCCTAACTTTACACCACGTTCACCATAATAGTACTTGTAGTTAAGCAGCGTATATCTAAATTAAACCATTCAGTGTCTATCTAAATTAAACCATTTAGCAAGTATTATAGTTTATAGTAATCATTCACTGTTCTACCAATGATGTTCCAATAAAGTGCAACAAATAAGAACACAGTTTACACTATATATATCTAAGATCAGAGAGGTGATGATAGACAAATAGAGTACTACCTTTTGCATATCAGAGATGAAGTTTCATCCATGAGTCTTGTAGTCTCCAAGATCTTCATGTAGCAACTCTAGGAACCACTTTCAGTTTTTCTTGTTCTCCACTTCCACAATTAGCATCTTGTCCAACAGAAGATAGAATTTGCCCCCTGAATACAGTCTTCAAGAAGGCATCATCAGGTCTAATTAATGGACGACAACCAGCCCTGAAACCATCCTTGCACCCACTCAAACAGATGTACATCCTCTAAAAAATTACGTCACCATTAGATAGTGGCTTTGTGCATATCTGAACTGTGGAGCCAGGATTGGTCTTCAACAGTCTCACCATAATCTCTCACCATGGCATATTGTTCCTTTGCATCCCCATAAACTACATTCCTAGCATCAGAGAGTGCACGCAATATTGAATTCCTATTAAGTGACAAATCATATTTCGTATTGAAAAATGTTGTAGCCTTGCTGTTCCTGAAATTGGGATATTTTCTTAACTTTTTTTACCAACTTACCTGCAACCCAGTTTCTATTTGCTGCCCTGTTCCTATCCTCCCCTGGACAGGTGTGACCTTACATACTGCCCTTACCCTTTTGCTACCGTTCTTCCTGAACCTCATCCGTCTTCCTTCTTGTATACTAAACTCCCTCACTGCCTCTTTGAAATCCCACTTAGTGTTGAACTTCATGATTACTTCAAAATGCAATTCTCTGAACCTAGCACCATGCCTAAACACGGGAAAAACTTCCTTCAAATCGTCCTCTACATCTAGCTCATCCTCTGAATTCAGTGGGGTTTTCATCTCCAAAGAGTACCATGAATTTGCACTATCCGAATCTAAACCCGGATCATAGGCATCATAATTATCAGTTCTGCCACCACCAACAAATTCAATATTAACATCTTCATCGGAAATGTCCTGCACAAATGCATCATCATCAACACAAACCTTAGCCTTCCTTTTTTCCTTTCCACTCTCCTGCTAAACCTTCTTTCTCGCATTGTATTTTCTTACTTTTTTCTTGGACAAAGGGATTTTGTCTCCAATGCCCGATTCACCTGAACTATCTTCCAGCGATACGGGCTTATACGCCTCGTCCTCAGCACTCTTATAGCTGTCATGAGAGTTTGAGTCAGAGGATAGCATTACATCATCACCTCCATCTACCTTTGTTTTTGAAAAAGCTTTCCATGAAGCCTTGGGGTCGAAGATCTCAAACAGTATCTCCTGGTCTTTGTCACTTTGTCTTATGTGGGTGTGGGTTTGGGAACTGTCTTAGGCTTAGGCTTCAGTTTCAAATTGAAATTGATCTTCCTTGGTACTGTTTCTTTAGCTTAGGGAGTATTGGTTACTATGCTCAAACTCAACGGAGGTTGCTTCTCGGTAGTAGTTTTCAGAAAAGGGTTTGGCACAGTCGTAGCATTTGACTTTGCTTGCTCTCTAAAATTTCTCACTTGGTCATCAAGGTGCACAACAACATCCTGCCCTTGTAGTATCTCAGGTTCTGAAATTTCATGTTCGATGTAGAAATCAATAACACAGTTATTTTTTCTACCATGAGAACACATCTCTCTCAGCTCATTATCAGAGTTTAAATGCCTAACCCCACTTCCAGGCTCCTTCCTGGCACTTGCTACCAAACTTCCTTCATCCCCTCACACCCTAACTCTTTGAAGTAGTTTCTCAGATAGAATACATCCAACCTGTCCACATCAAGATCACCTAAACAGTGCTTATTGTCAAGATAATATGTCCACCTTCCATCATTATCATTCTTAAAATTTTTCCATGATGAAACATTATATCTAACACTTCGGCGTCCATCTGAAACATAACAAAAGAAGAAAATAATTTAAAACGCATGCAACCCAAAATCAATAAATAACAAACATACACTGCACAATCAGAGATAGTCCCTGTTCTATTCAAAAGAAACAGAACATCCAGTAGTAGTTCAAACATACCAACAACAAAAACCCTAACAACATATCATTTCCAACAAAATCTTAATGCAAATGATAAGGCAAACTTAAACAACCTCTCGTCGGAAGAATGAAAAATGAGCCAAAAAAAATTTTTTGAAAAAAAAAACTGACCATCAAGATAGCTTAAACGGTTTTTCATGCTTTGCTTCAATGACTTCCCACGAAACTTCCTCCAACTCTAGCGCAACAAATGGTAGAAATCAGCAATCAAGCAGCAGTGCCTTAAGCTATCGCCATTGTCTCCAGCTATGGAGGAAGAGAGTAAGTGTTGAAATTATGAAGAAATTAGGAAGAAGATGTATCAAGTGACCAACCCTTCACCCAAGCAACCATTTCATTCTACTGGGAGCAAAACGGCAACGTTTTTGTTTCAAAACGTTTCACCCATGAAAATGCGTCGTTTAGTAGATTCTAGGTGGCAGTGGCTGTGCCACATCAGCAAACTCGTTGCTTACTTACGCCGGAATTCGAGTGAAGGACCAGTATATAGTCCGGAGCGCAATGTCGAGGATAAAAATAGTACAATTAGAATCTCAAGAACTAAATTGGTGCACGAGCCGAATTTGGAGGGGACCACTATAAAGATTTAGTCGTCTATGTTGAATGAAATATCTCCATCTTTATTAAAAATAAATATATTAAAATATATCTATAAATAAAAACAGAAATAATGATCATTAAATTTATAATGTTATTATATTTTATTAATCTAATTTAAAAATAATGACATCTTTAATCCTCATGAAACTTGGCTTCCGAAAAAAGTGATTTGTCTGGCATTAACTTTAGAAAAGAAGCTTAAGAATATTTTTGAATTACAAAGTATGTCGTTTTTCTCTGCTCTAAATGGTTTTTGGAATCTCCCATCCATTGGTACTTTTAAGATTAATTGTGATACTAGTTATCTTGATTCGGGTGATAGTGTTTGTTTTGCTTGTGTTATTAAAGATTGTAATGGGAGTTGGCAAATGGGGTATTTGGAAATGATTAAGAGTAATAGTATTCTTCAAGGGGAATTATTTGCTATTTGGAGAGGATATCTCTTAGCCTGGGATGTAGGTCAATGAGATGTTATTTGTGAGACAGATTGTGTGGAAGCGTTTAATCTTGTTACTAATCACTAAGATGGTTTTGAGTTTATTGATCCATTGGTACTCAAAATAAGAGATATCATGCATTGAAATTGGTGTGTTGACTTTCGTTTGATTATGAGAGATGCAAATACGGTGGTAGACACTATGGCAAAGATGGCAATGAAGTTACAACATTTTCATGTAAAGCTTCCTTTACCTTGGGAGGAGTTTAATAGTAGTTTTAAACGGAATTGTCCCTCTATTTAAGCAGTTTCTTTGTTTTGTTTTTTTTTATTTAGTTTATTTTAGTCACAAAAAAAAATATTTTAAAAATAATTAAATTTTCATTTTTTTATTTTATCGATTTAATTTAGAGAAATTTGTTCCTTTTGGGGTTCCCACTTTCGATAGCGAGGCTGACGTCATAAACCATGAAAGCCAAGAGCGACAAGATTAAAGTGGAAGAAGCATCAGAAAATGGATGAGATTCAGAAACAGAAACGGGAAACTGAAAAGAAAGTAGGATTAGGAATGCGTGAGGTTTGCTGTGATTCGCAACACCCTCGTGTGATGGTCCCCAACTTCCTCTCCCCTGAAGAATGCAAGGTTAGGTTCCCTTTTCAGATTCTCTTGTTCGCTTCTTCCCTTCCCTTGATTTATTCCATTGTCAGGAGCTGGAATTCATACACAAGAGTAGCAGCACTGTTGGCTATAGACCCAATGTCTTCTCAACCACTCTCTCCCATCTTGTTGCCACCAACGCTTCCCACTTCCTCATTCCCTTCATTCCCATCCGAGGTACTCTCTTTCTTTATCATCTTTCCCTCCATCAAAATTTCCAACCTCAATCAAATTTCTTCACAGAAAGGTTGAAAGACAAGCTAGAGGAGTTTTTCAACTGTCAATACGAGCTCTTTGTTGAATTCACCGCTCTAATCAGGTTACTACTCTATCTTAAGGACCATCAATTGCTTGTTGGTTGTTGCTTCTTTTACAATCTTTTACCTTATTTTATTTATGAATCATCAAACAGCTGGAGCAGAGGTGCAAGTATTGGGTGGCATAGTGATGATAACAGACCCTACCTCAAACAGCGGCACTTTGCAGTCAGGATTCCACTTTCCACTACTCTCTTTTATTAAATTTTATTTAATACTGTTGCTGACAACTTTTGTTCATCAAAGGTGGTGTGCTATTTAAATAATTATGGCAAGGATTTCAATGGTGGACTTTTTCGTTTCCAGGATGGCCAGCCAATGTCAATTATGCCAATGGCTGGAGTGAGTTTATACTCTTTCACTACTACCACTTGTGTTTTTCTTTTCTGGTCAAATGGTTTCTACTGCTAAATAAGGAATGATTTCTCAAAATTTCGTTATTGAAATGATTCAATGTAGGAGGAAATGTTTCGCTTTTTAATTTATGTTACCCTTTTTTATCTTTTAACAGGATGTTCTGATGTATACTGCTGACCAGCGTAACATTCATTCTGTTGATGAGGTATATTCAATTGTGCTCCTTTCTTGCATGCCCTTACTTACTTGGCCGTGTACATAATCAGCTGTTTTATTTCGATTTAAATCTCCTTCTCCCGGACTCTGTTTCCTCAGAAGAAAAGGGATAGAAGAGAAAACAGGAAATCATAACTGTCATCTTTGATAGTTACCTGACGGGCAACCATATTAATTCTCGAAAAGAGTACTTACTTTAGGGTACCATTCTAAAGATTCCAGAATTATTTTTAGCGTTTTGATTCCTATCTTTAATATATATTAGTTTCATCAATAAGTTAGAGTCAATGAAGTCCAATGTGGTAATTAGATAAAGTAAAAGTTGTTTTAGATTCTATAACAGATGAAGAGAAAATAATGAGTGGGTAAAATCAGGATTAAAAAAGAGTAGGAACTAAGAAGTTTGTAGTTATCTAAATTATTGGCCGTCTTAAATCTTTGTTTTGTGATATTTTTCATTGACAGATAACTGATGGAGAAAGACTAACGCTTACTTTATGGTTCACTCGTGATGGTTCCCATGATGAGGATGTGAAGCTTGTTTATCTCCTTTCACAACACCTATTACATAAGGACATGGCTGCATCGTATCTTCCTCTGCCTGCATCCTTTGATATGTATTGTTTTTCGCAGGATCAAGCTTCCAATGACCAGTTCGGTTTTAATATATGTTGGGCCAGACTTCATATTCTTGGATATGGCATTTCTATATCCGAAGACGGTGCCTGTGACTCAGATGTATCTGAATTACTGGTGAAGCCAGTCCAGTTAGTAAGAGGAGATGAGTTGTTAGACCATGAATTTGTCAATATTTTGCAGGCACTTCAGGTATTTATAAGAATCCTTTTGGTAGATTTATTCATTTATTAATGAAAAAAGGAATTTATTAAGAAAAAGAGATGATGATTACAAAGAGAGAAGAAAGAAACCTATCAGTTTATTCAAAGTCTGGCCGTTCATCAATGCAGGAAATTCATGCAATTTGATTTACAGAGAGAATACTTTACATCAACTAGTGCTTTCTGCATTTTTATTAAAATAGAATTAACAAGTTTTGGTTTTTTGAACTAAAATATAGTCCTCATTTTTCACTAACCTCATTTACTACAGTTGTTTATGCATTGCTGATTTCATGTAATTTATTGTGGAAACATTTTGGCAACTACTGACTGAAGTCCTTCTGCCAAACAGGTCGTCCATTTCTATTGTTGGCAAGGATCTGCCTTAAAGACCAAGGCATTGAATGTGCACACGAACGTGCTAAAACTTTCAGATAAGGACAAGGAGAGAATCAACTATCTGAAGTCTGTACTTTTGAATGATGAAGATTTGGTATTGAAGGTTTTTGGGAGTATGCCTTTGGAAGAAAATGGAGGCATTTGCTTTGACTGGACAGGAATTGTGGCTGCAATTGCTGCTTGGGAAGATTATGTGACGAAGTTAAGTAAACAAATTCATTTAGAGTTGCCTTATTGGAGAATGCATGAATCTATATATACGGTGCAACTTGATGAGTAGTATACATGATCAACCAATCCAGGAAAATGTAGCACCTAAACGTTGTGCCTGGGCCTTGGAATTAGAAAAAGACAATGATGAAAAAAGTGGAAGATAGTTTATGAAGCCTTGTTTGATAGCATTCCGAGTTAATATGCTTTTGCGGAATTTTATAACGAAGTTTCTTAAAGAGAGATGAGGAATTATACTCAAGTTTATCCGCGAAATTTTCATAGTATTAAAATATTACAGGTACAAGATGGCAACTACTAGTAGTCTAGTACATATACTTTATGCCTTTGTTGATAGAATCCCGGTAGCTCTGGTTTTGGCTGTAATATTATACCTACTGCAAGCTCATTAAGACTATTTTCAAATTCATTTCTCTTATTTTGTTTTACAGATAGTGAACCAGTGCAACAAACTTTCAGCCAAAGTGATCCCTGTCCTAATGTGTTTTTGCATGCTTTTAGCTTATTTATATTGAGGCTGCATGGTTAAGCTTTTTGGATAAGCTCCACGTATGCAAAACCTTGCCATAAATATCATAGAACACTATATCTGCTTTGCTTTCAGTGATTTGCAAAGTCATGAATCCTTGTCCATCATAATATAACTTCAATTCCTCTTGGTTCCATGGCTTGATATCACCCTTCCATGCCTTTGATCCACCTCCGCTTGTTAGAAAGTGAATTCCACTGCATATTTTTGCAGGTCATATAAGCTTTGATTTCACAACACTGGTGGCATTCTAACTAACTATTTGCAAGTATGTTATGCTTACCTCTCTGCATCAACTATGTGCTCCAAGCAATGGTCATGTCCATTTATGTATGCATCAACATTTCTTGCCTGGACCAACAATGAAGAAATTGGTTAGAACAATAACTAAGTAGGCATTGGCAAAATATGATTTTCATTTGTTACCTTTAGGATGGGAAGGAGTTGCTGCTCAACCTCTACAGTATTACCATGATGCCCAGCACTCTTGATAGTATGATGACCCACCACTATCTTCCATTTTGCCTTGGATTGCCCCAATGCAAAATCAACATCCTGCAAGAAGAAAGGATTACAAGAGTTATCAAACCATAACCTGTCTGGACATATATGCATGATAGTAATCAACCTCCAAGAGTCCTGAAAGGTAAGCTTCACGAGGAAGCACGCCACTCCAGTCATAGGTATGGTCTTCTGGGTCCGTAAAGTAATCATCGCGAAATGGAGTTGTGTCCACAAAGAAGAATTCCACAGTACCTGATAAATATGAAAAATGTGTCATATACATGTTCATTTTAGTTTCAGATTTTGGTTGTTGGTGAATAGTATACCTGCATCAAGAATGAAAGATCTCATGCAAACCCATCTGCTATCTTTTTGTGTTAGAATGGGGCTCAGTTGTGCCTCAACATCACCTCTGTAATCATGGTTCCCCAAAACTGCCACATTTCAAGGGGAAAACAAGCTTGGTTAACAGCTAGTACTAGACTACTAGTGTTTTCACTTTTCAAATGATGTTGATGAATGGTTGATTAGGTTAATTGATTACCATTGTACCATATCTTTTGCAAGCTTGGGGCAGTGTAGATATTGACAAATGAATCGTAGAATGCTGGATCATCAACTCCTGTTAGGCCATCATCGTAAAAGTTGTCGCCCGTCGATATAACAAAATCTATGTTTTGCTTCTCTCCCACATCTCCCATCTATCAAATTCGTAGTCCAAAATGAGTTACTAGCTCTCTGCTACAACATTAATAAAGAAACCTTTTTTTTATTTGCACCTACAATATTTTGTTAGTGTTAGTGCAGATGAATTTTGCACTGACAATATATTGTTTTGATGGGTTCATGGGTACTAAAACAATAGCATTAATCATAATGAAATTATTATGCAATGTTCTTAAGTATATAAAAGGAATGTTTCTTTTTCCTTTTGAAAAAAACTATTATGCATAATTAATATGTAGAATGAATGAATTGAGATCGATTTATCATGGCTTGGAGGGGATGAAGTAAATAAATATGTTGTATTTTGGTAATTCATGAAGACGAACTCCAATTGAGATGATCCATCTGAAAATTATATTGGAATTGTGCTTTTTCCTATGTTCTTTATCATCTGTACTTATAGTAGCTACATTTTTACGATGAGTAAAGTATCGTTTTTGTCACCAACGTTTGGGATAAGTTCCAAAGTTGTCCTTAACATTTCAATAGGAATCCGTTAACAGAATTGACAGCGGGACAAAATTGAGACGATTTTGAAACTATAGGGATTTAAATATGACGAAAACGTTAGAAAAAAAATAATACATAAAAATAAATTTTAATTTAATTTTATCTTTCAATAATATTAATTTTTTACTGTACATAGTATTCAATTATTTTTTAATTACATCTAAATAAATTACACTTAATCACATTACTTTTATTTTAAATAAATTTATATTTTTATAATTTTAAAGAATTGATATATTAAAAACAAAAAGTATAATTTATCAAGTTTATATACTAGTCATTCTACAAATATTTCATGATAACTAAAAATCTTTAAGAGTAAAATTATAAAAAAATTAATTAATTTAAAATGAAAGTAATATGATTAAGTGTAATTTATTTAGATGTGATTAAAAAATAATTGAATACTATGTATAGTAAAAAATTGATATTATTGAAGGATAAAATTAAAATTTATTTCTATGTATCATTTTTGTCCCTAATGTTTCAAAATCGTCTCAATTTTGTTTCACCGTCAATTTTGTTAACGGATCCCTAACGGCAGGACAATATTGAGTCAGTTTTGAAATGTTAGACACTTAAATAGGAGGATTGAAATATTATGGACAACTTTAAACTTACTCCAAATGTTGGGAACAAAAACAACAATTTACCTTTTTATGATTTATTGGAATAATGCTACAAAAAGATTAAGCAGGCAAGGTGCATGTTCAGCCAAATCATACGGTTATTGTGCATGTGGTTTTACAGAAACCAGTTGTGTGGCTGTGGCATGATTCATATTAGTTGGTGTAGGTCTACTCTATATTATTAAATGATTGACGTGTTTTCAATGGTAAATACAAATAGTGATTGATTGATATGCTAAGAATATGCCTGGAATATGCTATACCCAAAAGGAGCCTAAGCCTTTTCTTTTTCTGGGAGCTTTCAGTTCGCACGCAATTAAGAATTAACTACTACACTTATACAATTAACAAAATCAAGCAGTTTCATAGCAGTTTATTGTAAAATTATTTTTCTTGGAATAAACTAGCAATATAATTTGAATTTAAAATTTCTTACCTACTATCTAAATTTTATTATCTTTTATAAAGTATATGGCACTACACTTATACAAAATCAAGCAGTTTCATAGCAGTTTATTGTAAAATTATTTTTCTTGGAATAAACTAGCAATATAATTTGAATTTAAAATTTAAAATTTACTATCTAAATTTTATTATCTTTTATAAAGTATATGG